>NC_050191.1:11677668-11977668 GCF_008315115.2 Sander lucioperca
TGTAAAGAAATTAAGATTACCAAATTTAAACTGAAAACAGCGCAATTAAAATACAATCCAGGAAGCCCAGTTCAGGGGGCAGATACATGAGTTTGAAGTCTTATCAGACACCAAAACACTGCACAGCAGTTTATAAACATTGCAAGGAAGGATTTTAAAACTATGGCAACAATTGTTTAATGCTACATTGTAATAACTGTGGTGTTACAGACAACCCTTTATTTCTTTGCCGGAGTCCGCTGCTTCTGCACCCTTGTGTCAACGCAATGGAGGTTTAAAGGCAGGGGTATGCTTGAAGTTTGTATTAAGTCTGGTCTAATCTCGTCTTAAGGCTCTGACACACCAAGCCGATGGCCTGGAACTAGTGGCGATGAAGGCCCACTGTGAGGCCTCCCATAACCTTTTGTCTTGGCCAAAAATTAGCACAAGAACACACCGCAGAGACAGCAGACACCGGGAGATGGCTAACCAGACTGTCCATCTCCCAGGCTTTCATCTGTTCTCTCTGAAAAGAATTCTCCCTACGGTGGAAGCGGAAGGGCCGAGCCCACTGCTGGCTCGTTAGCTAACGTTAGCTTGCTACCAAAGTTTCAGTCAAAATATAGCATGGCAACTGCAGATGCAGGAGACCCATCGACAGAACTTGAACGTCCTCCTCTTTCACTGAAGTCGCCGGTGTGGAAGTATTTTGGATTTCCAGTGAGTTATGTTGACAACGTTCGCGTTGTTGACAAGAAAGCCACAGTTTGCAAGCTCTGCTATGTGCGTGTACCATATTATGTGTTTTTACCATTGCACATAACATACACAAACCCGCATGGTTGAATTTCAGCCTGGTTATATTAGAGAGAGCAACAAGTTAGCAGTTAACTCACAAGCCCCCAGCTGAGCGCCGCTACGTTGGAGTTTACCCCGGTGGACGAGAGGGTCGCCTCCCTACGCCTGCAGGTTGTGGGGGGGGGAAACTCTGACTGTTGTTTGTGCGTATGCACCAAACAAGAGCTCGGAGTATTTGGCCTTCTTGGAGACTTTGAATGGAGTCCTGTATGGGGCTCCAGTGGGGGACTCCATAGTTCTGCTGGGGGACTTCAACGTGCACGTGGGCAATGATGGAGATACATGGAGAGGCGTGATTGGTTTAGATCAGAGAGGCCGTTCCTACCAGAGTGGTTGTTTGTTGTTGGACTTCTGTGCTAGTCATGGATTGTCTATAACAAACACCATGTTCGAACATAGGGATGCTCATAAGTGTACTTGGTACTAGGGCTGCCACCTTTTAGTTGATTAGTTGACTAATCGGTCGTTTTGGTCTTGGTCTACTAAGATTTCTTTAGTTGAGTCATTTTTTATGGTTATTCATGCTTAATTACTAATTTCCAAGAAACTTATGAGCACATTTCTGGTAAGCACAAGATTTAAAGTGGTACTTTTGCAGGATTAATTGTGGAGAAACTCAGTTTTACAGATGGCTCATTAACTACATTTATATTGTGCTTTTCAAGTCTTAACCACCTCTCAAAGAGCACAGCTCTGTCGATTACATCAACTAATCGATTAATCGACAAAAATCATATAAGTGTTAGTCGACTAAGAATTTCTTTAGTCAAGGACAGCCCTACTTGGTACCAGAGCACCCTAGGCCAAAGATCAATGATGGATTTTATAATCGTTTCATCTGATCTGAGGCTGTATGTTTTGGACACTCGGGTGAAGAGAGGGGCGGAGCTGTCAACTGATCACCATCTGGTGGTGAGTTGGGTCAGGGGGTGGGGGAAAACTCTGGACAGACCTGGTAAGCCCAAACGGGTAGTGCGGGTAAATTGGGAACGTCTGGAAGAGGCCCCTGTCTGACAGACTTTCAACCTGTGGAGGATGGGGGCATTGAACCTGAGTGGACAATGTTCAAATTTTCCATTGCTGAAGCTGCGGCGGGGAGCTGTGGTCTTAGGGTCTTAGGTGCCTCAAGGGGCGGTAACCCACGAACACCGTGGTGGACACCGGTGGTCAGGGAAGCCGTCCGACTGAAGGAGGAGTCTTTCCGGGATAGGTTATCCCGGAGGACTCCGGAGGCAGTTGCAAGGTACCGAAGGGCCCCAGCCTCTGCCGTGAAAGAGGCAAAGCAGCGGGTGTGGGAGAAGTTTGGAGAAGACATGGAGAAGGACTTTCGGTCGGCACCAAGGCGCTTCTGGAAAACCGTTCGCCACCTCAGGAGGGGGAAGCGGGGAACCATCCAAGCTGTGTACAGTAAGGATGGGACGCTGTTGACCTGAGGACTGAGGATAATAGGGCGGTGGAAGGAGCACTTTGAGGAACTCCTAAATCCAGCTAATACGCCCTCTATGGTAGAGGCAGAGCTAGAGGATGATGGAGGATTGTCGTCAATTTCCCTGGTAGAAGTCGCTGAGGTAGTTAAACAACTCCACAATGGCAAAGCCCCAGGGATTGATGAGATCCGTCCAGAAATGCTTAAAGCTCTGGGTGTGGAGGGGTTGTCTTGGTTGACACGCCTCTTCAACATTGCGTGGAAGTCTGGGACGGTGCCTAAGGAGTGGCAGACCGGGGTGGTGGTTCCCCAGTTCAAAAAGGGGGACCAGAGGGTGTGTGCCAATTACAGGGGTATCACACTTCTCAGCCTCCCCGGTAAAGTCTACTCCAAGGTACTGGAAAGGAGGGTTCGGCCAATAGTCGAACCTCAGGTTGAAGAGGAACAATGCGGATTCCGTCCTGGTCGTGGAACAACGGACCAGATCTTTACTCTCGCAAGGATCCTCGAGGGAGCCTGGGAGTATGCCCAACCGGTCTACATGTGCTTTGTGGATCTGGAGAAGGCGTATGACCGGGTCCCCCGGGAGATACTGTGGGAGGTGCTGCGGGAGTATGGGGTGAGGGGGTCCCTTCTCAGGGCCATCCAATCTCTGTACGACCAAAGCGAGAGCTGTGTCCGGGTTCTCTGCAGTAAGTTGGACACGTTTCAGGTAAGAGTTGGCCTCCGCCAGGGCTGCGCTTTGTCACCAATCCTGTTTGTAATATTTATGGACAGGATATCGAGGCGTAGTCGGGGTGGGGAGGGGTTGCAGTTTGGTGGGCTGGGGATCTCATCACTGCTTTTTGCAGATGATGTGGTCCTGACGGCATCATCGGCCTGTGACCTTCAGCACTCACTGGATCGGTTCGCAACCAAGTGTGAAGCGGCTGGGATGAGGATCAGCACCTCTAAATCGGAGGCCATGGTTCTCAGCAGGAAACCGATGGAGTGCCTTCTCCAGGTAGGGAATGAGTCCTTACCCCAAGTGAAGGAGTTCAAGTACCTTGGGGTCTTGTTCGCGAGTGAGAGGACAATGGAGCGGGAGATTGGTCGGAGAATCAGCGCAGCGGGTGCGGTATTACATTCAATTTATCGCACCGTTGTGACGAAAAGAGAGCTGAGCCAGAAGGCAAAGCTCTCAATCTACCGGTCAGTTTTCGTTCCTACCCTCACCTATGGTCATGAATGCTGGGTCATGACCGAAAGAACAAGATCCAGGGTACAAGCGGCCGAAATGGGTTTCCTCAGGAGGGTGGCTGGCGTCTCCCTTAGAGATAGGGTGGGAAGCACAGTCATCTGTGAGAAGCTCGGAGTAGAGCCGCTGCTCCTTCGCATCGAAAGGAGCCAGTTGAGGTGGTTCGGGCATCTGGTAAGGATGCCCCCTGGGCGCCTCCCTAGGGAGGTGTTCCAGGCACGTCCAGCTGGTAGGAGGCCTCGGGGAAGACCCAGGACTAGGTGGAGGGATTATATCTCCAACCTGGCCTGGGAACGCCTCGGGATCCTCCAGTCGGAGCTGGTTAATGTGGCTCGGGAAAGGGAAGTTTGGGGTCCCCTGCTGGAGCTGCTACCCCTGCGACCCGATACCGGATAAGCAGACGAAGATGGATGGAACAAGTTAGCAGACTGCCGAGTCGCCCTCTCTGCTCTCTGTCTGCTCAGCTGCTAAGACTGCTGCGAAGCGTCTGCCCTCGGCATTGTCTGCAAACTTTTTTTTTTTTACTTTGACAAATTGTCAAATTTCCAATTGACTGAAGATATGTTATTGTTACAATATGTTGTTAATAGGTGTGAATCTTCACTGATCTCCCGATTCGATTATCATGTCAGCGATTCGATATCTCGATGCATCACGATGCGTCAAATACATTTTTCTATTAAAACCATATAGGATATTTGACTTGACAGAATGCATATAAGGTACTGTATAGTTCAATACAGTTTACATCAAATTTTACTTGATATGGTTATGTTTTCATCCAAAAATACAAGTAATAAGATATAAACACTTTTTTTTATTTTTTAAGTCTGAACACAACAGACAAAACACACACACACACACACACACACACACACACACACACACACACTTGTGTGGTTTTGACTGTTTACATATTTGTGCTCATATGTACATTTTATGTAGCCTACTGGTGTTATTGATGAATACATATTTCTAAAATTGTATGTTTTTGTTGAGTTATTATTACACAATACTTTTTTCTGGCCTTTTTGAATTTTGCCCCTGACAAATAACCCATATTACAAAAAAAGACTAAAACAAACACTACAACTAATAAAAACTAATCTAAAACTAAGCATTTAAAAAAAACAAAAACTAGCAAACTTAATTTGAAAACAAAAAGTCAAAACGAAATAAAAATAAAACCGTATGAAAAATGCAAAACTATAATAACCTTGTTATAGGATTTTGGTTTATTAAAGTTAGTTTATGTTGTAATGTGTAGGTATGTAGACATCTTTTAAAATAAATATACCTACACAAGTAGTTATGTATATCTCGTACGTTTGCCATCTTATGGACATAATGTGCAAAAATAGTTATTCCAATCATTCAAACCTTTGTGTTTTTTAGAAGAAACATTCAAACGTCATTTTTGGCCAGTTTGGACAGCTCTTATGTGTATTGGATTGATCAGATGAGATGAAAAATGAAAGGAGCCTTGTGTGTGCTCTCACAGTTGTTGGTTTGCTTTCCTCATTACCGTTTTCAAGCTGAACAGCCAACCGCAGCCGACACCAATTTAAAAAGGCTGATGTGTGGCGACAGTGAGGGACACACCGCACAAACTAGGGCCATGGTTGCTCACCGTCCGCCCAACTTGGACCGGCGGCCGACAGCTGCTTTGGTGTGACAAGGCATTTAAGGCAAAAGTGTTGAGTTAGGATTAGGTGGGGTTAAAAGTCCGGACACAGTTCACTCTGGAAAAGTGCAGTGGAAAAATATAACAGCAGTACCAGTAAGTGCTTAGCAAAATTTCCACTTTAGGTATTACAGGTAATTGTAATTATGTGGTGGAACACAGAATAAACAGTGGTTCAGTTAAAGTACAGTAACACTAAAGTTCTTTGCAAGTGAGTAAGCCGGATCTCCTCGTGTTAGTGATTTGAGGTCCTGCAGTAAGAGTAACATGTGGTTTAGGAGCGAGTGAGTCTACCAACGAGCTCACTAGGTATTTTGCAACTTAAAAACGAAAAACTTGAGCCAGAGAGAAGTGAAACTACTTCTGGGGTTGAGCTGCTGGAGCAGCTGGAAGGCAGCATGTTCCAAGGTTGATGTAACAGAAAAATAAAAATGGTACTTCCCCATTTTTACACTATATGTTAATTCATACTAAATAAAATAAAAAAAGTCTGCTGGAGAAGGAGAGGTGTGATATATAACATGCTGAGAAGTTAGTAATGATGTGTCAATGTTTTAAAATGTTGGTTTAAATACTGTGTCTGGGATACAGACAGGATCATTCTTAAGGTCATTTAACTGACGACTAGTAACTAAATTTCTGCAGAAAACTATTGATACCACAGCATCTTTACTTCCTCATTCTGACAATGACACATTGTGACTGTTTCCTGTTATATTATCATCAGCATTACAGGTTGCCAAAGACTGACAAAGAAAGATCAAGGTAAATAACCCAGAAGTTTTTTATTTATTTATATATATAGATATATATAGATAGAGTTAAGCACTATAACACTAAGTCACGGATTAATAATTATGAAAAGGTTATTTAAGGTAGATTCTGCAAACGTACTAGCCTGGTTGACACCAGACCCACTCTCAGTTGTAACCAGTGTTGGGGAAAGTTACTTTTAAAAAGTAGCGTTTGCTCGTTACTCGTTACTTCTTAAAAAAGTAATCCGTTACTTTACTTAGTTACCCCCTATGGAAAGTAACTTTTTACTTTACTCGTTACTTTTACGTTACTTTTAAAAGCAGGCGTCTCTGGCAGAGACTGAAGTTAATTATATACATTATCTTTGACCATAAAGCCAGTCTCTGGTTTATCAGTGAAGTGTCTGAACTACACTGCAGACTGGATTCTCTACTCAGTGAAGGCTGATTGATTATGAACGAGTCCAGCGCGGGTTGAATGCACATCAGCAGGTCATCGGCGTTACACGGTGTTAGTGTATGCTATGTAATGTCTGTATCATAGACTGTATACAGTCTATGGTCTGTATCGACTTGTACCGGGGTCCGTGCATTGTCGTAGAGACATGCAGCCTCTTTTCTGGAAATCCTTGAATGTCCGTGCAACCGACACAAGTCCACAGTGGTCCGCTGCGTGTATGTATGAGGCCATCTCCACCGCATCCATCTGTGAGGTTGTCAGCTTGTGTCTGCCTGGCTCAGAGCGCCGTCCAGCAAAAAGCCACAAAGCTTCTCGCTTGCCATGATTGCTCTACTACCAGCCTCTGTCACGTCCCGTGTGGAGCTTGTGAGTGCGCAGCTGAGAAGGCAGTGTCGCCGTCAAATCTGTCCCTGGAAAAAGTAACGTTGTGCCGAATTGAAAAAGGAACTACGTTTCGTTACCAAATTTTCAGTAGTAGCGCGTTACACTACTTTTTATCCGAAAAAGTAGTTGCATTACTTTATAACGCGTTACACCCAACACTGGTTGTAACTGAGAGTGGGTCTGGGGAAGGTTCATATTCACAGCCCATTTCCAAAGGGGTGTCACCAACGGACGCCGCTCAAATGCCTCTGGGCGCAATTGGATAGACCTAAAACCAATCAGATGTACAAAATCTGCTTCAACGTCACTGTGCTATCGTGATCGTGTAACGCCCGCCTCAACGGTTGTGATTGGTGCCTCGATTTGGAAAAATTGGAAATGGGCTTGAATGGGCTCTTGGCCAGATGGATTTGCAGAGCAAATCTCAAATTTGCCGGAAGTTCGTCAGGGTTTTCCCAGGCTACAAACGTACTGTATATCGAAATAATTTTGGTGGTTTAATGATCAGATGGATGAGCAAGATGTCGCCTGGCAACCAAGTTCAAAACTCAGGTCTTAAAACCAAACTGTTCACAAACCTAATGATAAAACGAGGCTACAGACCACACGCTAACTTTGAAGAGGAGAGTGACAGAGTGTTTTTGACATTCCCAGTTTACTCTCAGCAGGTCTGTGATGTGCAGCCAGACTGGAAACATCACCAGGCTCGAGGCATGATGTTATTCTTTCTGCCCTACAGAGTGGCAGAGACAAGCTAAATATCTACCTATAAATTTGACCCGGTGTAGGTCAGGCTGCTGGCTGAGCATCAATAGGGTGTGCCTAGTGTGTGCCAGAAAGCAGAGCCCCTTTTACCACAGAACAGCTCATATATCCGACTCCTCACATCATTCTGACCTGCTCTCCACATGATCACAGCACCTGAAATTCAAATTACGAAGTGTATTTTAACATTGCGGTGAAATGTTGAAAACATAACATTTCAGTCTAAAAATGTCTGTCAAATGTATCATGATACATTGGTGCTATTAGAGCTGCTAACACAATATCTGTGCTAACAGATATTGCTGGTGCTGCTGGTTGTCAAAATTAGGGCTGCAATACCCATAAACCCAAATAATATGTTGCAATAGCTAGTATACCTGACCCCTATGTAGTGTTGTTCTAAATCCATTTGTCTCATCTTTGTCTTTAAAAATAAAACGTATTGACAATCATTTTTGTCCATCTGTATGTCATTTGTTTCAGCCTATACTGTTGTGACAAACTTTGAAACCTTTAGTGGAGGAGAAGTGCCGTGGTTTGAGAAAAGCAATTCATGACATTTATTGTAAAATCTGAGCTGCAAAAAATGTGGATTCCGCCAAACTTGCAAATTTCTTCATGGGAGCGGGGAATATTTTGTTTTGCCATAACCAAATAGTAGAAAGTGACGTATCCAATCTGTCGATGCCACTTTCAGTCGACCGGGCGTTGTGAAAGCAGTTGCTACTGGCAGATAAAGTAATGTTGTTCAGACAGTCAAATACATATACACACCTTAAGGATTATTAGGAACACCATACTAATACCGTCTTTGACCCCCTTTCGCCTTTAGAACTGCCTTAATTCTTTGTGGCATTGATTCAACAAGGTGCTGGAAGCATTCTTTAGAAATGTTGGCCCATATTGATAGGATAGCATCCCCCACACCATTACACCACCCGCAGCCTGCCCAGTGGTAACAAGGCATGACGGATCCATGTTCTCATTCTGTTTACGCCAAATTCTGTGTGTGTTGTGGCTTCACAAATGCTTTGCTGCATACCTCGGTTGTAATGAGTGGTTATTTGCGTTAAAGTTGATCTTCTATCAGCTTGACTCAGTCGGCCCATTCTCCTCTGACCTCTAGCATCAACAAGGCATTTTCGCCCACAGGACTGCCGCATACTGGATGTTTTTCCTTTTTCAGACCATTCTTTGTAAACCCTAGAAATGGTTGTGCGTGAAAATCCCAGTAATTGAGCAGAGTGTATATGTGTATATAAGAGTTGTTATCTCTGCAAGTTGACTTAAAAGAAATTGTACAGCCACGTTGCAGTGTTTGCTTTAAATATTAGATATTAGATTAACGTGAGGGAGAGAAGGATTCATTATACATTTTCACTGTAAGAAAGTTCATACCCTAAAACAATAATGGTTGAAAACCATATTCAAACAGGTCATCGTACTGGAGACGTCGCAGTAACTTTCCGCCCCTCATCACTCAAGTTTTATTTATGTTTTGGCTTTAGTATATATGAAATGTGCTGCACTAATCAGTCAGCACATTTCTCTGGCTTGGTAACCTCCCTCAGATTCGCATGGGTTTTATGTTGACACGACCGCCATCACCATCATGAAAAGGCACATGGTGAGTGGGTTGCGTCCAATTTCTTCTGACCGAGTTGACAAACAGTCACAGTCTAGATTATACACTTTTCAAAGGCAGCGTGGGCTGGGAAGTATTTTAGCCAATGCAAAACCACATTTCATACACATTTCTGCCAAGAGGGTAACACAATCTCACATCCCACTGGCAAAATTAATGTTTATGAGTATTTTTAATGGGCTACCTCAGGACCAAGCTTTTTAAAATTATGCCAGCGCTACCAGAGCCTGTGAAATGATTTCAGAGCTATAAAGGAAGTGCTATGTTCTACCACCTTCCCTGTAATTGAGATCAGCTCCCTTCAACAAGTCATGGGAGTTATGGCAATGATGGAGAGGCCTCTTTATTGAACGTTTAGTAAATCAGTGCTGAAGTTTCTACAGTTAAGTTGGAAATGTAGACAGGGCACTGGTCTAAATGTTCACTGAAGAGATTCAGTGTAATTAATTGTGCCTGTAGTCACACAGTTGTTTTCACTGTGGAAGCAAACTATGGTTTTAAAGATAGACACATAGAGGTGATATGTGGACTCATAGGTGGAATACATAACAATATAAACTTGCTAGTTTCTGGAGTAAACTAGGGCCCTATGATTTCCGTGATGCGGAAAATGCAGACGGAATCACAGAATCTACACATGAAAACGGAATTCTCTTATACACACGGAATCACACAGAATTTGCATATATTTTGTTGACATTAAATAAACTATTTTTTTTTTTTTTACTTCCTTCTCATTTTTCAGTTTAAAACAAGCGTAGAAAGGTCTCTACCTAAACCGAGGCCAAATGGCATTGTTAAACATGTTGCCTAGTAACCATACGTCCTCACGTTCACGTTGTGAGTTTGTTGCGTGATGAACAAAAATGTTGAAACGTGGCAACGGTGGCGAAAAAATTAATTAAAATTCTCAATTGACTGCTAAATACCGGGCTGAACAATACCCCAACGACTACTATGAGTCTGGACAACAACTGTTTTGTATGTTTTGTCAACATACTGTTGACTGGACCCGCAAAGACACATGTAACGACCATTTGAAATCAAAAGTTCAGATTTGCCCAAGGCAACGACAAAATCAATAGATGCAAGGCGTGAGTTTGTGGAAGATTTTGTTGCAATGTGTGCTGAAGCTGACATACTGCTTGAGAAAATGAAGAGGATACGTCCGTTTCTTGTTAAACATTGCAAGCAGGGAGGCGCACTCCCAGAAAACGCCAGCAGCCTCAGGCAGACCCACCTACTGTGGTCTTTGACCAGCACATGCAAAAAGTGCTGCAAGAGATCCGTGGAAAGAAAATCTTCGTTGTTGTCGACGAAACCTCTGACAACCGAGATCGCAGTGTCCTCAACATTGTTATAGGTGAGCATCAAATTGGCTTTAATTTAGGTAATTTTTTTATGTGCTTTGCTGAATATATTAACAGTTTAAATAAAAAAAGCTGAATTGTGAGTTTGTGTCACTGAGTTTTTAAAAAGGTAAATACTGCTTAGGAGTAAAAAGAAAACAAGCAAATCCCCAAAAAAATCAGAAAGGGCTAAAAATAAATCCGAAAACACGGAATTTGAAAAAAAAAAAAACGGATTGCATAGGGCCCTAGAACCTTGACTTGAATTCTACAACTTCAGGATAGTGACTCCAGATTTATTTTGAATGCAGCTGTAATTCTTACAAGTGATGCTCTGTAGAAGCTGGAAAGTGCTTACAAAAGCTTAAGGGTTTTGTGTGGGGCTAAAAGTGTTCTGTGCAGGCCTAAAACTGAGACCTGAACTCAGCCCGTACCATCCCTTTAAGACCAGACCTAACCACATACTGCAAACAATTCAGACCCAAACCGGACCTGAGACCTGCAGTTATATTTTTGCTCTATTCCATTCTTTACTGACCATTAGCTCAACAGGATAATGCAACACAGTGGCTACTCCGTCTCTTTCGCCCTTCCCACAGGGTATTATGTATCTAATTGCAACACATGACATGGATGGATTCAGACTATTGGCACAGACAGAGAAAGAAAGAAAACAAAAATATGTCTTAATAAATTCATTTCGAAATTAAAGCTGCAAGCAGCGTTGGACAGGCCCTCGCGCCTCTGTGCGCGTCGGGGTTACTGGCGGATGCCGCTCCTTGTGACCGTGCATTTGCGCGGCACTCAGACACCGCAAATCGTCACCAATGAAAAGGGAACTCTCTGCTGAGTTCAATGATACCTCACAAAAGACTCTACGTCCTACAGTTCATTAGCTGTGAAAGGGGGCGTGGCCAAAGCATAGGGGTCGGGGCAAACCTTTACCAATAAAAAAGGAAGTCTCTGCTGAGTTCATTGATACCTCACATAAGACTTTACCTTAAATGGGTCACCAGTTATGAAAGGGGCATGGCTTAAGCATATGGGGCGGGGCAAACCATCACCAATTAAAAAGGAACTCTTTGTTGAGTTCAATGACACCTCACAATAGTCTACATCAAACGGATCATTAGTTATAAAAGGGGCGTGGCTAAGGCTTAGGGGGCGGGCCAAACCATCACCAATTCTGAGCTCAACTCTGCTGAGTACAATGACACCTCACACAAGACTCTACTTTAAACGGTTCAAATGTTATGAAAGGGGGCGTGGCCTGTGTAACTGGGCGTGGTTAAAGTATAGGGGGCGGGTCAGTATCACATGTAGACCACACATTATAAGTTTCATGTAAATCGGATGATGTTTGTTATATAAGGCGCATTTCCTGTTGCCAGCGGGGGGTGCTATGACCAAATATCAATTTTGGCCTGTAGATGTCCTCAGGCCTGGACCCTTGTCAATCGTGAGAGATTTCGGGCAAATACGACAACGTAGGGTACAACCGGGACGATTGAAACGGAGGACGAATGAAACATTGCAGTTATCCTGAAAACCATACACGTTGCAAATGTCAAATTTTGTCAGCGCTTACAGTACGCAAGATCTACCAGACCCAGAAAAGTTGGCGTCATGATGCTACAAAGTTAGACCCGCAAACCTAATTTGAGTGTGGCAAGTAAAATGTTTGATGGGGTAATTTTTTTTTTAATGACAGGTTGTATTTATTGTTTCATGTACCGTTGTCATGGTCATACGACAGATTAATTAGTGTTTTAAAATGTCCTACAGTGTGGAATGTCAGAGTTTTTTAGTTTAGGAGCAAAATAGGTTTAAATGTCAATTGTTGCTGTCAGGACGAATGAAACAGCTGTTTCATTTGTCCCGACCAGGCAGTAAACCCCCTTGTATTCTAAGTAATTGCACAAATATCTGTGTTTATACTATATTTTATGCAGGTGAGACATGGAAAAGTGGTTTTAGAAAGATATATATTTGGGGCTATCAGGTAGGGGGTCGAGTTTTGCCATGTTATCCTATGGAGACTGACGGACTGTGGGTCATGAAAGCCACTTATTTGGATGTGCGGTGGCCTTACCCACAAAAGAACAGAGTGAAATAACATTTTTGTACTACAGAAACATTACATAATTGGAAATATGTATTATTATAGCTATATAAATGGCATAGTGCCATGGTATTTTCATAACCGCGAGATACGCGCTTCACTATGACGGCAACAGACATTCACCAAGACGTATAGCCCTGCAGCAATCTATCTGAAATAACACCTATCTGAAGTACCATTCATGATATGTTGCCAAATAATTGAAGTTGTGGGAAGTGTACATAGCTTAAACTGTATATTTCTTTCGTCCCCCATGCCTGTTTCATTCGTCCAGGCCAGGAGGGACGAATGAAACGAAACGCACGTCTGACTTCTGCTTAAATAACTCCCGAACGGTTTCGTTCAGAGCTGAAATTGCAACTGTATTTGACAGAGGACAGATGTAGGTTGCTAGTGACAAAATATTAGCTTTCAGTGTTTTACGATGTCTTACGAAGTCCCTACACTCAAGTTACAACAACTTCTTTGTTCATCGCTAAACACTTAAAATGGCCACGCCACGCCCACACCATTTTACGAAAAGCTTTTCTTTTAATAACTTTTCATCTTTAAGGTGTTGAGATGGTACAGACCAAATTCTTAGTCCATCGGATGAAATCTCTAGGAGGAGTTCGTTAAAGTATAGCACCTTGACTTTTAGGTCTACTTCCTGTTTCCACTAGGGGGCGCTATGACTTCAAGTCAATTTTGTCTGGTAAATGTCCTCAGAGTTAGCGTCTTATGAATCATGAAAAGTTTCGAGCCAATTGGGCAATGTACACTCAAGTTACACCCACTTCCCGTTTTGATGGCGAAACGCACAAAATGGCCGCCCCGCCACGGCCATGCCCTGTGACTAAAAGTTTTTCTTTTAATAACTCTTCATCTTTAACGTCTTAAGAAACCACAGACCAAATTTGAAGTTGATCGGATGAAATCTCAAGGAGGAGTTTGTTAAAGTACGACGTGGAAATGGCCAAAATCGCACTAATTTCGAACTTTCAATTCAAAATGGCGGACTTCCTGTTGGGTTTAGGGTATGGCTCCAATGACGTTTTTGCGTACGTCTTGACAGGCTTCATATGTGTACCAAATTACGTTAGTCTACGTTAAACGTACTGCAATTTTCTTAACTTTGTAGGGGGCACTTGCGAGCCATTTTTGTGCGCCTATTCCCAAAACCCTTAAAATACGTAAATTTTCACCAGGCTTGATGTGACCGCCAATTTTGGTGAGTTTTTGGATATGTTAAGAGCCCCTCAGCAAGGCAATTCATTTGCCGGGAAAAAGAATAATAATTCCTTCAGTTTCAATAGTGCCTTCGCCGCTGTCGGTGCTCTGGCCCTAATAATCAAACCATAACCCTACCTGAATCCATGTACTTGCATGGTAAGAACCACATTTAGTTGCTTGCTAACGTAGACCAAGAATGTGAAGATCTGAGATGTCTTGTGAAAAATGTGTTTTGTTGTATAATGCTGTAACCTCAGAAACACAAAATGTTATACAAACATGCTCCTTATGGTTCCAGCATTCTGCTAACAAGTTTAACCTGCACCACCAGAAGCCTTTTGTAAGTGACTTATTTGACATAGCATAATAATCTTGACCGTAAGCCAAAAAAGAATAAAAACATGGGGAAGTTTGGCTACTGTAAATCTGTGTGCATCAAACACTGATTGAGAGCTGCTCCTCACAATGAAAGTATTGGCGCTTGTTAGTGGATAGAGCGGAAGTAAAACGGGACTACTAGTCAAAACAGGAATCATTCATTTTAATCACCAAGTCCAGGAGACAATAGAGTTTGTCTTGTTGTCACTGGTACTGAGACAGTTTTAAAAGGTTCAGACTTTCACAGCCCATACTGACACAACAGAAAGAGGCTCAGTTCCTGCTCTTGCTGGCCTCATAAACTGCACCCTCAGTTTGTTTACTATCAACCCAATAATAATATCTATCTAAATTGTTTTTGAGTTTGTGTTTTCACTGCTCTAAATACTAAATTGGTAACAAATTATGGGCTGGCAGGCTTATTTAAAGACAAAAACTCAAAGAGAAAATAAAATACACAAGTCACCATCACTCTCACAGGTAGGCTAGCGTTATGCCAACAAGGTCTTATTAATAAATTGAAATTCTCTCTGTAGTACTTGCCGTTTCATGTAACCGCTGTTCATAAAGTATAACGTTAGCTAACGCTTTTAAATTTCACTAGCTAGCTACATCCAAATGTTTAAAATATTCATTCAGATATTATTAAACCCATGGTAAATACGCATTAAACAAATGGAAACTTCACTAGCTAATTGAATCAATAAATTAAATAATTACAATTGTGATAACTGTGGGCCCACACTTTAACTATAACGTTGAACAAAAAATGCTTATGAATACCGATGGCGGTCAATAAAAAGTGGGTTACTCACAGCAGTGCAAACCTTGAATCACAGCAGGTCAACCTACACTTTCTTAAATCCTAATAACCCAGTTATCTTCAAAAAAGAAAACAAAAAATAAAAACAACTCACTGCAGTTCTACGTTTCTGTCAGTCCCTTGAGGCTGGAAACGGCTCGTAGCTCCTCCTTAACGGCGGAGAGACGTCTGGTCCATGTTGCCAGAGGAGCCCGCTGGTCTCCTGTTTTCGTCTATTGAGTCCACGGGAACGCACTAGCTTAGCACTGCAGCTAGCTTACCATGTCCCGTCAAAAGTCGGCTAAAAGGCGCTAGTTTAGCGTTAGCGCTGTTGCTAGAATAGCTAGGAAACTGATAGTAACACCAAAACAGTCTGTAAAATACTGACGTTACTCTCAGCATGACCAGTCCTCCACAATATTGATTTGAATTTGAATTTGATGGGCAGTCCCTCACACACCTGTTATTAGGCCTACCTATCTCTGCGCTCACCCGAAGCCCAGCCAATCAAGTAACTTTCCTGGCCTGTGGCTGTCAACTGTCCGCCTGATTGCTTTACATTTTTCTATAAAATATGTGACATTTTGATGGATTTGAAATGGCTAAAATGCGAAATTTCGGACAATTTTGCCAAAAAATTAACATTTTCAAATGTTTACATTGTCTTAAATATATGGAAACAAAATACACAGCAGGACTTTACAAGTTATAGGCCAAACTGGATATCCCTTCAGACTTTACACCAACTATTTTGTTTTATTTTGCTTATATCTGTCTTTTTGTCTGTTTATCTGTTCTGCTGTGCAGGTGATGTATCCTAATTTATCTGGCTTTGAATTAAGTTAAACCAGTTCAATTGTAAGAATTTTTTTTTTTAATATTATTTAATGTTTAGGCTATTTGAATGGCGACAAGCAGCATACGTCAATGCCACATCATTTGCAACACCAGTATTGCAAGTTAGTTCAGTAAAGTTAAACTAATTGTGACATTTATTAGACCATGTACTCTACACACCATACAACCATTACAGCTGCATTGGAATTCATTAAAAGTTATCAAGTTGTAGGCTATTGTACACTCAATATAAAGCTAATCATACGCATGTTACTGTGTTCTCTAGAAAAAAAATGATGACCACAGTGTTACAAGAACAGTGCAAATGGAAAATGCAGACACATTTGATATTCAGTACTATTAAAAACTCATCAATTACAGTACGTTTGCCAAATGATGTTATTATGAAGACATTTGTATAATGACATGGGATGTGTCTGGGCAGTTGTGTTTTTAGAAATCTTTTCCTCCTGACCCCAGTCAGATTGGCCGTGGCTCTGTTTTAGGGGTTAAATCCAGTTGTCAGGAAGATGAAATGTTGCGTCAACGTGAATGGATGTGTGTGTACCACTGCCACTGTGAGAGGATCTGGGAACCCTTTATCACCTTCCCGAGCTGCAAAAATAATGCCCCCTCTGTTATCCTCATCAGCGGCGCAGTGAGCAAGTCTGAAGGGATATCCTGTTGGTGAAGCAAACGCATTCATCCTGCTTGCGGCGGTTTTGGTGACACAAGATTTACAAAATGTTTCACCCGACTCTTACCTCTTTACAGTACTCTGTATATAGAGTAATGGGCCTTAGATCCTCTGTTATTTCAGAGAAAAAAAGAAGAATTCTCAAAATGGTGCCAACTTGAGCAGGGTTAACACTGAGACCAATACCAGCAGGGCTGTTCTCACTTACTTTGACAGCCAGGATTTTAAAGACACACTTTAATTGATTTTAAGGACTTGCACTTTATGTAAGGCAAGCAAAATATTCTGAGCCTAATTTAAACTTATTTATGACCCTCGTAAAAATATATGTACACACTGATTTCCACATTTTCATTTCAATGAAAATTAAACACCCCTTTTTAGGTTGAGAAAATTCTGTGATGTCTTCATATTATGGTTAAAGAAACCTTAAAAAAAATACATTTCCATCCAGCATCTCTTTTCAATATACCCCAAAAGGTAAGGGGGTCTTTACCTAATAACAGTAATATGCTTTTTTTGCCCTTAATGTTATGTCATATTCAATACACTGTAGCATTACAATAAAGTGAACAACCTATGTGCTTCAGTGTGAAGTGTAGGTTTTGAAAGCAGATTACTCAACAGCCAACTCAATGACTTAAGCAAAGTTTTAAAACCACTATGAAACAATTCTGTGGGCTGGGTAAGGAGGAACCATTAAGTAGTTGAAGTAATTCAAAACATCCACTAACCATAATACACTGTGTGGTTTCTGATTTCTGGAAAAGTGAAGTACTTAAAAACAATCGCATTTGAAAAATTTCATCCTTCTCTTCATTTCTTCCCTCTCTGTGGCAACAAACTCCACCGTGGGACAAATATACCCTGATATACCTCCGATTATGGAGCTGTATCCTGCTATAACAGCTTGTCCCTTTTGTCTGACCCAAACCACGTTTGTGGTGAAGCTCCTGTCATACCAGCAAAAGCAATGACATTAACATCAGAAACCAGAGGAAGCCCGGTTGCAGGCCACCCAGGTTTTCCAGGGGTCTGGAGAACCATGGAAAGTATATCTTGGACAAGTCACCGGACTACCCTTGCATTTCCTATTATTAATTTTACGCAGGCGACCAACCCTTCTCTGTAAATCATACCTGTGGTTTAGGAAGGGCCGATGGGTCTTTTCTCTCTTAGTCATGATGAGGTCTGCTCATTGTCTGTCTTTCTGTCTATCTGTTTATCCATATGAGATTATGCTTGTCACTTACAAAACTTCACTTTCAAATGATATAATCCTGAAAAGCTATTTAGATTCAGACACGTGACATTGGGGTTCGAATTTAAAAGGTCTGGACAAGTTGAAAGTGCCCTTCCTTTAGTATTGCCTTGTGTTTGGCACATTTGTGTTATTGCAGCATCAGAGCTACTTAAGAAAGGAAACTGTGGTGAGAACTGACAACTCATAACACCCTTTGCCCTTCACCTTAAGCAGAGGAGGCACAGAAAGTACTACCCTCTCAACTCAACATAACGCAGACACATAAGGTTTAACAGCGGGGTCGAGGAGGCTGTTAGAGGCCCACTCAAAGGTTTATTTTACTGTGCATTTTCTTTAGTTTAGACTTGACAATAATGCAGCAAAATGTTTTTATTTTTGTGGAAAAAGGACAGTAAACGACTGCAAAACTTAATAAACAACATATTTTAGCAAGTTTGAATTCCTTTGGTTCTTTCTGATTCATGAAGCTTGGAGGAATTTCAAGGTCTTTTGCATTTCAGGATTATAGCCACCCACACAATATATGAGCCTGTCAATGTAAAAATAAAGTTGATTGAGATAGATATCTGATGCACAAATTAAAGTTGTATGGTTAGCTATCGATATATGCATACCACTGAATGCTGTATGCCAGTACAACCTGGATTCCTATATTTTACCCATTGTGGGCACTCCTGTCTCAAAATAGAGACTTTTTTGACAACTTTAAACAGTAGTTTGGCTCACAAATGACTAATCTTCCTTCAGAGCTAAATGGATCTGCATTTAAAGCGTCTCCAAGCTGTCCCACCATTTCTAGAAATATGTCGAGCAGAAACCACACAGGGACTATCATATACATCTTTTGTTTAATACAGTAAGCCCATTCATACCTCTTTTTGTTATTGTATGTGCCTTAATCCCATTTGCAAAAATTAGATTTTTATCTCCCTGGTGTGTTAAGTCCTGCAGCACCAAGGGAGGGAGAAACTGCCTGTGAAACCTCAAGTGATTGCTGGAGTCATTCCTTTTTAAGTTTCTGGCATGTTCACTGCGAGGATGTGGCAGCTCCTGCTGTGACGCATTTACTTGACTGGAGTCCATCAGAACACAACTGTAAGGTATAACAAGTACAGAGCTGATAGGGATCATAAAGGAGGGGTAATGGCTTGTGCAGAAAAATGGAAAAAAGAGAACAACACTAAATACCAGCTGTGGAATGTAGCTAAAGTACATTTACTTAAATACTGTACTTAAGTACAATTTTGAGATACTTTACTATCCTATTTCAGACCCGACCGACGTAGGATTTCTGCTCGGATCTGATGTGATGTGAGTTAACGCACGTGTCTGCCCAGCTCAATGTGTAAAGTGTACTTTTTTCACTAACAGTTCTTTCACAGGATTACAATTAAAAATTCAGTGATTACATTACAGTTACTAATCACCGTAACACTCTGTTGCGTTAACATTTTGGCTTGTTCACTTACGGTATTTTTGATAGAGTGTTGGTCCGAGACGTGTTAAGTGTTAGCCTGGTGCAGGGGCTGTAGAAGGGGGAAGGCTGTTAGCTTCAGCCAAAATAACTTATGGGACTCTATGCAACTCTAAAGTTTCCTATTTACATGTTGTGCGTTCTTAGTGGTCTTCTTAATGATAGCCATTGGTAAACCTACGTTCAGAATCTTTCCATTTTGTTCAGAGTTGGAGGGGGTGTGAAACTTGCAGCTTCACTGTGAGGACGGGACTTCTGGAGTGCCTCTGCTTGCAGTCACCGGGGCTAATGTTAAGCTAGCTGCTGATGGTCAGTAAATACCTTCAAACTGTAGACTCACTACTTGTTAAACAGAACGACGCACGTTGAAAACTGAATATGTGACGTGTGGGTGTGGAGACTGGAGTTGTTTAAAGGCCTTTTTCATGGTGCTGAGCTGAATTGCGAAAGTAATGTAACTAATTATAATTATACATCTAATACAACTAGTTAAATAAATACTTTCGAATGAGTAATATGTAGCCTAATGAGTTATTCATTTTTGTAATTTTACTTTTTTTCCAAAAAGTACTTCATCAGCATTACTAATCTAATAATATAATATCTAACAGTATGACGCCATTTTTCTGCACTGGGTACTTTTACTTTTGATACTTTAAGTACATTTTGGACTTAGCATTATAGAGTAGAGTGAGTATTTATGCATTATGAGTTAAGGGTCCATCACAGCTAAATACTCAAACAATCAAAATTCCTTTTAAAACTAAACATAATTCAAATCTTTGTTGACTTAGTGAACGACTGCTTATGTTTAGATGCTGAGCAGTGAGAAAGTTCAGCTTAAAGACAGCTGGACTCATAAAGATGGGCCTACTTGGAATGCGGCAGTAAAGCTGAGCAGTGGAGAGTCTCTGTGTGAATGTGTTTAGATTCAGTGTCATCTGAGTGCATTAGGTAGAATGTAAACATATGCAGCAGACATTTACTGAAACCAGTCTACTTACACGTGGAGCAAGAAGACGGCAATTGTGGCCGCGTGCAAACCTTGAATCTGACCAGCCGTATTGATTTAAACACTATAAAGCTTTTGTGCACTGAAGGGGGTGAATGGACCGACTGTAGTACTCAAGTCATCATCTCCTCGAGACTCCAGACAGATAGCTCGAGGAATTTTTAAACAAAGTTGGAGAAATCCATCATATCAAAACCGTTTTAGGTTTTATTCGGCCCCTGGTATCTCTCATCTCTTTTGGAACATGACAGTAATTACAGCCATCAAGGTGCTTGTCTGGAGCCATCAGCCAAGAGTGTGGAGACTGCTTCTCGTCAGCTCGTCTGACATGGACTTCTGACATCACCGCTCCGTTTGTATTAACAGAGCCTGAAATATGTAATGACAATAATTGCAGACAGGCCAGATTTATTCTGAGTTGTTGCACTGGTCTAATTCATTCATTAAGTTAACTGTTACTGGGAGGATAATCTTATAAACAAGGTAAAGTATAAGCCAGATGAAGGAATGTATGGATAAACTTTAGGTTGTGAAATGTTTGAGAGGGGAGTTCTCCTGCTCCGTCTGAAATCATATCAGTGATACATGGAATCATTTTAAAGGGGTGTTGATTTTATATGCACAGTTCAGTTTACTCCGCCTGTGAAAACAGTTTTATAATGACTTTCCAAAGTTAATAACCCTTGAGACATGTACATTTTTAACAGAATGCCTGTGTTACTAACTCGAGTTGTGGGGCTTAAAAGAAGTGGGCATTCATGAGGGAGAGAGGGTCTAATGAAGACTGTGTTGAGTTGCATTATGGGAAATGTAGGATCCAGCTTTTTGGGGCCCATAGTAGTGGCTAAAAGTCAGGATATCTTGACCTCTGTTTTTTTATAGTTAAGACTGGATTATCTGCATAACCTTTTACTTATTTTCCATTTTACTTGTATGACCAAATGAATAGGATGTCTGTTACAAGTTTTCAGGAGGAGATCTGTTTGCCATGCATGCATGATTTCATGTCATATACTGCTATCCACTAAGCAGCTTTGTTGGACTGTTAGAGGTTAAGTACCTTGCTCAAGGGCACCATGATGATAGCACTGCAGGCAGAACAAAGCATTAGTCATTCGCTCTCCCTGCCAGACTTTCTGAGTCAGTACAGAGCTTTGAACTGGCAACCGTCCAGTTCCATCCATACTGATATACAGTAGTATGGACAGAATTTATGGTTATTTTGCTTTATGGTTGGGTTCATGAGGATCAGATTGCATCCATAGGCTGCATTTTTTGACTGAGCCGCACGGATTGCAAACACACATTTTCTTATGTAGAGGCAGAAAGGCAGGTTTAATTCATATCATTATTAACGCTTGTCAATTTCATGTTTTGATAAACAATCAGCCTCTGTACTGCAACAAGACAAATACATATTCTCTGTGTTAAAGACAGAAGTTTAATTTAGGCAAAAAAAATTATCAAATTCACAAAAAATATGACATTAAAACTTTTGGTCAGATCTCCTGTTAAAGGCTCTTTAAAAGAAGTGCTGGCAAATATTTGCTTTTTGCAGACTTAATTTTCTGGGGGAATTAATTCAGGTGATAAATGTTGCCTTGTTGGTTACAGTAGGACACAAAACACAGCCAAGCAGAACTTGGCAGTCCTTCTCCACAATGTTCCATGAGTGGTGAACTGTGCTCCAGTTTCATGCATGTTTGACAATGTTGTCACCCTTTTTCCTCTTAAATATGAAACACTAAACACGTGTAAAAATTATGGTATTTTAACAGCTATAAAATGAAAAGACAAATTATTTTTCGGCAAAAATAGAGTTGATTGATATGCAGTACTCGTTACGTAGGTGTTACTCTATTAGGTTTCATGGTATTATATCTAATGATGTCAACTTTTCCCTCATGTGAATGTGCTCCACCACATATTCATTCAGAAGGAAATGGCACAGCTAAATCAAGTATAAACTCTTTATAATGCCCCAATAAAACACAGGCCCAGATAGAAAAAAGTCACCTCTGGAGAGAGAAATGTGCATAACATCAACAATCTGCTGTAAAATGCAAAATGAAGAAAGTGACCTCTAGTCCCAATGCTCTTGCCCCATTCCCATTCATCAGCTGCTAGTCTCCACTAAAAGCAGGCTTTGCAGACGGTTGGCGCTCGTACTCTAAAATATGTTCTACTGGATGGACACAAGTGTCGATGAGGTGGTATTTTTCAGGCCCCTTGTCTTTCCGTTATCACAGGATGTGGAGACGGGGAGAGTGAGGGAGCAGAGTGGGGAGGACTGGAGCCCTAAAGCATGATTTACTTGACCTTGCAGTCCTGGAACCCGCGGCCAGAACCTCATTAATTCCCAGGGTCATTCTGTTTGGACATAAATTGGTTAAAAATCGGAACGTGTGGATGACTTCCAGACATACACAAAGAATTATGAAATCTCTGGCCTCACCCCACCCTCCCTGACTCTCTCTTGTACCCACTCAAAAACCAAAGCATTTCCAAATCGCCGGGTGTAAATCAAACAGGTCTGCTCGGAGGAGTCGCATCATCCTGATCAGAGGGAGGAGGCTGATGGAACGTTTTGTGCTTATTAGGCAGCAAATATGGCGTTGTTTTATGCGATTATCAACTGTGAATGATTTTTCCCTCCCATCCATTCTGGAACCTTGGCCTGTCTTTTGTTTGGGAAAAAGGAGCTGTAGGAACAGCAGGGCTTAGAGGGAAGCCTAATAAATTACACTAATGCACACATTTAAAGGGGCTCATATTCCCTCTGGCCTGTTATCAAGACTACTCCAGTGAGAATGTAAACTACCTCTTTCTGTCCCCCTCCCCAGGCCCAATATTTAATGTTATCATCCTTTAAAACAACTCCACTGTTTATGTTATCACAAATAAAGGGCAGCTTATTTCAGCTTTTTCTCACTATTTCATATTGGCTCCAGATTACTCAGGCAAATAGTTGTCTAATGGTGCTGTTGGGCTCATTAATTCAAACAGATAAACCCAGAATTGTATAAACACAGTGAAGTCAGGGCTGGTGAATCACACCTTCAGTTTATAGAGACCGGCAGAGGGGGAGGATGCTCTATATGAGCCCACACAAGGTAAGCTGTGGAAAGGAAAACAAGCATAATCCTGCTGATAAAAGCAGGATTGTTTCAAAGTTTATTTGGACATGCAGTGCCTGGCTGAGGGTAGACCCTAATGAGACAGCAGCCTGTCCAAAGTGGATTCATCACCGATGGATCGGGGTTATCACCCTCCGCTGTGCTCCACTACTTTTAATCAGGCTCCTTTCTGGTCACTCCCTATCAGCAGCAGTCCATCTCTGGAACCGTCAGCATCCATCAGGAGCTGCAGACAGGCCTGGGGAGCACAACTGAGGAGTGCATTAGTAAATTATTGCCTTGTGGATTAGCTTTAGTGTCTGTCATGTCGCAGAGTGAACACACATACACGTGCAAGTATGTGCACGCACGCACTTACATACTTGAAACATTTATTTATGGAAGAACTGATAGATAAGATGAGACATCGTAGTAAAACCAGCAGTCTTATACATTCTGGAGAAGCTCAGTGCAGCCAAAACCTGCAGAGCTGTAAGTCAAGAACACATAAAGTTACACCTGTAGAATGGCAATCCACAATAAAAGCCCTGCAATAAATACACACTTTCTGAAGCTCATAATGTTACATTTCTGAATGCACGCACGCACGCACGCACAACCACAACCACACACACACACAAACACACACACACACACACACACACACACACTGTCTCACAGTCACACACACACACACACACACACAGACACACACACACACACACACACACTTATCTTCTGCACAGAGACATACATTATGGGTCTGTGTGTGCACTGTCTGATTAGTTTAACTTTAAAGGTGATTTAGTGCTGTTAGTGTTACTCACTACCATGACACGACCCGCTCCCACCTCATCAACGCGCCCCCGCAACCCCAAACAAGCACATTAAAGTCACAACAGCTTTTCGTCTTGTTCCATAGAGATGACACGACATGATTGTGCAGCTCACGGCCTGCATCTCTGTCTGAAAGAATAAATAAAGATATTTTCCCGCCTCTACCTCCGGTTAAGTAAAATACACAAATCTCAGACGTTCAGAGGGGATCTTAAATCACTCATTGTTGATGTTTAGACCAGTTAAATCAATAATCTCCATCTAGTGATAAGTGATATTGCAGGGAGACTCCTTGTCATTACTTCTCTCTGGCAGTTTGAGTTTTCTTATAGCAAAAACATTCAGTGGGACCATGTGTTCTGAGTAATTGACCCTGAGGGAGAAATACCCTTGCAAGTAAAAGAACAATGTGGCAAATTGCATTTCATGGTCACATAAGACAATGTCAGAGTTACCAAGTGGTTATAGAGATCTCTGCAAAAGATGTACAGTCTGTGTTGAAAGATGAGGGGAACAGGACCGTGGGAAACGTAATGAGTGTTGCTGGTTAAAGAAAATGCAGACACTTTGGTCATGTGCAAAATAGTGGCTAATAAGCAGTAAAAAGGAAGTCTTTCTCACCTCTACAAATACACTTCACTGTCCAGCCACAAGAGCAATGTGACGAGACCAGATAAAGATGTATACAGTACTGCTTTTTTCTTAAAGGTTAAACATCTACTGTACATCATATACACTTCATATATAGGCGACATGAATATTGAAATAACTCTTCTGCTCTCACTGTGTGTACAGCTAAGAGAGAGCTAAACACACTTCTAATGAAGCAGTTGGCTTTTGAACTTTTTACGGAAAGCAATTGTGAAACATTATTAGATAAAACAAAACACATTCAATGATAGTAATTACAAATCAGAAAAAATGGCCCTACCATAAACAAGAGCTGCCATTAACAAAAGTCAGACTCAGGGCCATGGCCATGGCTTTAGTAATACTGAGGTCAAGAGTCAAAGATCCCCAGTGTAACCCCACCCTAACAGATATTAAATATTGGCTATTGAATATATTTTATACAATCATACAACATACGATATACATTAGCCTCAGATGGCTAGCATAATAGCTAGCTTGGGTAGCGGTAAACCGATCACAGAAAAACTAATAGGCCTATTTAAAATGATCAACAAGTGTTGTATAAGAAATTTAAGAACTACAAATTAAGGTCCAACAAGGACATTTAGAGGAAAGGTATAGAAGACTTCTCTATATTTGCTCACAGATCTGACAAAATGGCAGCTGTAACAATGTCAGTTCAATGGCTAACTGCAGGAACTGCAGTGCTGTAATCAGTTCGGGCAACAGATTTAAATGTTATTTAAATGTATGACATACGTATGAAATTAAATTCCCAACATATGAATGCAACATTTAATTGTAGGTACAGTTGTAACACACTATTCACCTTCTCATAGATGTTTTTGATCATTTTGATCATTAATCTAAGTGGTTTCAACGCAGTCTTCTTCAGTGAAATACAGTGTGCAATGTGTTTCCCTGATGCATTTCATCTGTATAAATCTGTTAAATCCACCCTGTAATCATATCCAATTTTAGCATTATTCAACATAATTTAAAGTAAACATCCCAAACATTATCTGGTTCTAGCTTCTCAAATGTGAATACTAAGTTTAGTTTTTTTATGATAATAAATTGAATAAAGGTTTTGCACTTTTGGTCAGACAAATTTGAAGACATCAGCTTAGACTCTGGGAAATGCGGTGGGCATTTTTTTATTGACATTGGCATTTATTATTATATGACATTTTACATCCCAAACAATATAATATAATATAATATATAAAATATATAATGAATAGGTCGATGATGAAGTTTTAGTTGTGGTCCTACAGTACACAGCCGTGTTTCATAAAGACCAAATAAAGTCTTCCACCAGTTGAACAGGTCAAGATAAATTCAACAGTCAAGCTCTTTTGAATAATGGAAAATCCACAATAAACCTGTTTCAGCTTTAGATGACATAGTATCACTCCTATTCCCCCAGACCATCCCATTGGCAGTAATTACAGGCTGTGTAGCATGTGTCTGTACGTCGTGTGGCCTGTGCTGCTGGCTGCCGAGAAGCCCTGCATCCCATCACAGGCCGTAATGGAAGCCAGATGTCTCCCTGTCTGTTTAAGGCCCATAATCAATAGCCTCACTTAGAGCAGCTCTGACTTTCTCTGCCTCTCTCTCCTCTTCGACAGCTTGTTATGAGAGGATCTGTGAAGGAATGGCATATCTCTGCTGCAAACAAGTGGAAGCGTGTCAAGAGTGAGATTAACTAATTGGATTCCCCACATGGGTTTTAGTTTGGGGGAGTAGGAGGGGTGATGTGAGGGGGGGGGACCTCAACAAGCTACATGACACTGCTGGCTTGTTCCTCCAACTCCCAGACATCGACTCTGGGACCCCAAGAGTGATGGAGGGAAGGAGATTCCCATGCAAAAAAAGAAAAATCCGCCCAAATAAATAACCTGAAGTGGCACTCGAAATGACGCAGTGCATCTCCAGTTCCTGTGACTGTTTCCTGCAGTCAGACAGGAGCGCTTTATATCTCAATCCATGAGCTTGTGCCGAGGGAAACATTATGAAGCAGATGACTTTTTTCAGTTTGAGAGGAAGTGAAGGGTATGTATACAGCACAGGGTTACAGCAGGAAGAAGCAGAGGTGTGGCGATTGGAGTGTGCAGGTCGTGACCTCCAGCTTTGTGATGATCATCTGATGGATGTTGTAAGACTGAGGTCAAATGTGTTTCTGAGGAAAGCAGGGAGGAAGAGGAAGGAAAGGGGAAAGTAGAGTGGTGGGCAGTTATGCATGGCCAAGAAACCCCAGTCTACTGTACTGTGAAAACCTCAACATAACTGTATTGCTGACTCATATGACACCATCAGGGATCCAGAAGTGTTTCTATTTGTTGTTCTCTACCCTCGATGTCTGGTGGGCCTTTTTTGGAAGCAATCCCTGTGATGGATACAATGTTTGATGTTTTTTTAACCAACATACGAGTTGGTATCAGTACAAACCAAATGTCACCCAAAAAAAAATCCAAAGATAAAGACATAACATAAGTGATATCTTACTAACGTTATTCAAAACTTCAAAGAAGATAGTAAGTTTGGATTACCTCTTTAACAAACTGATCCAAATAGTATATGTCTTCCTCAATATGTCAAAAATACTTCCGTTCAAAAACATTGAAATGTGTGACCATAATGAAACCCCACTGTTAATGTACAGTATGCAGCCTAGGCTTAACTGCTGTCCTGGCAAAGATCCAATAAAAAAGATAGAGCAGTCACTACTGAAGGCGGCAAGGATACATCATAGTTATAGTTGTGGTAACATTTTACTCACAGATGTAATTGCTGACATGGAGATTTAGCAATACAGACACATTGCTTCAGCAAGGTCCGACAGAGCAAGAAACACAAGCAGATTGTAACAAGCCAACAGTTTAGCCAGATTACTTTATTTGGAGGTATAAACAAGAGTGAAAGCACCAAAGGAAAACTGTGTGTGTGCACAATATAGTAGTAGAGTATGATAGGTCAAAGTTGCAGGAATTCTGTCTGCAAACACTGATTGCTGTTTTTGATTGACAGTTTGGGTAATTATTTTACTATTTGCCTATGTTTGTTTAAAACCTGTATGATCATCTGACGGCTTGTGTTTCTTGCCCTATTGGCTTTTTTATAGACGTCAGCGTATTTCCCAGATTTCAACAATGAGATGAGCTCCGTAAATTAGAAGTAATGCAACAGAAGTAACAGAGCGTCTAACTGAAGCTAATTTGCAGCCTCCATCCCTGCTTAGACCATAAAATTCAGGTTAAAACAACTAAATAGATACAACAGACTGTATATACATGTGTCTATGTGTGTTTTATGTATGATGTGTCATTTCTTTGTGCACATGTTCAGTATGTGACCAGTGGATCCATTTAAAACCCACTCAATATTTTACATATAATCTCTCTCACTTGTGTATTGAAAACTTGAAAAATTAAATTAAATTAAAAAAAATTTTTTTTTTTGGTTTGATAGAGTGCAGTTAAACTGAAGTGACTCTTTCTACATTTGCACACACGTCACTACGAGCTGGGGAGTTCCTGATGAGGGCCGTTGGGAGAGGAGCAGCAGATCTGGGGTTAAGGCCTCCATCCGTCCAGAGTGGGAATAACTCCATTTACACTGATAAAGGCAGCTGGCTCTGGCGACGCTCAGTTAAGTTTTATAGTCAGATATGCACAGATGATTAGGCCAGCTGTGCAGTGTCATATATTCCTAAACAAACCCTGCAGGAACTGAACTCTCACCCCTTGCACATATGGGTTACAGGGCTCGCACTCACACTCTTGTTCATGCAGTTAAATATGTGCAAACATTACACACACAGACACACATACACACCAGAACAAGAAGGTCACAGTGTGCTCGCTGGCTTGCATGAAAGCTTACTATATGTGACCCCTGTTAAAGCAGCGTTAATCATATTCTCTGTTAAAGTGCATTAAGGTTACAGTCTTAGAAATGGATTTCTTTGACCACATTGATGCAAATAAGGACAGTAATTATGCTCTCTCACCCGCGTCTAAATCTGTATGCTAAATCTGTTTAAAGGAAGTGGGAAAGATGTGAAACTGAGCAGTGCTTTCTATAAATCACCTGTTCACTCTCACTTGCGTGTCTCCTCTCTGGTTGCTGTGGTGACGAGTGTGTTGCAGCATTCTCGATCAAAATTGTTTTGATCAAAGGGACTGCATAATAGTCAGCAGCCCTGAAAGCCCGCAGCTCTCTCTCCGCCATAGTTCTGTTTATTTTGGAACAAGAACAAGATAAACCGAAGTGAAGTCTTATTTATTTTCCCGCTCTTGCCCTCTCCTCCCCTTAACAAGCAGAGTCGTGAAGAAGAATTCCTTGATAATCCATCAGTATCAGTCTAAAGTGTGTGTTCTCCGGACTGTTGACACCACACACACACACACACACACACACACACACACACACACACACACACACACACACACACACACACACACACACACACACACAGAGAGAGATATATAATGGAGTGTGACCAGGTCTTCAAATAATAAGGGGCACCATCAGATAAAAGGGACATGAGCAATGAGCCAAGTGACATGCTTGATTGTGATTGGTCCCTGGG
Source organism: Sander lucioperca (assembly GCF_008315115.2). Lineage (NCBI taxonomy): Eukaryota > Metazoa > Chordata > Actinopteri > Perciformes > Percidae > Sander > Sander lucioperca. The sequence goes on from NC_050191.1 coordinate 11,707,189, forward strand.
GTGGTCCACTGCAGTAGCCTCTCTCACACCAAAGGAAACAATCATGACTTAAATGTGGTTTTTCAAAGTATTTTAGAGATAAAAATAGCTTTCTGTCTGCATGATTGGGCGGCTGCTAATTTCTTCTTCTGTTTCTCTGTATAAAGTGTTTTGCAGAACTTCAGTGTAAAATGCGCTGCATGACACTGGTTCAATAAAATATTATGAAATATAAGTTAGCAGTTTCCCCTTTAAATGATAACGTAAATTGATAAAGAGAGAACGTGTTTAGGTGACTTTTCATTTACTGTTAATGAAGAGGCAAAACCTTGTCAGTCGTTTGGCAGCAGGATTTAGCGGACATGCAGTTCATCTTGTTATTCACTGAGTGGTGTTTCGTTTGAGCTGTTCTCCATAAAACAGCATCTGCGAGCCACGATAAGCACTAAAAAGGGGAAATGAGGAAACCTCAGACTATACTCAGCACACTTAAAACATGTATCTTCAGAGAGGCCATGCAGGTGACAAGTTGCATTACGTGTCAGGTTCTGCCTGACTGTTTGTTTCATGACACTGTAAAGCTTCAGAAATTTAGTGGAATAAACTCATTTTTACCATTACCTTAATGCAAATATACAAGTTGTATTAGTTTAAAGTTAACTCAACTTGCACCATAATGTCTTAGTGATTTAGGATCAAAACCTCTTTACTGGGAAATAATCATGAACCCTTCTGTTTATTTAAGGTAAGGTAAGTCTTTGGTAATAGCTACATTTCTCTTTTCTTTTCTGTAATGTTCTTATCTAATGTCCCTGGAGAGCCTTATTTTGATGGGAACTGACTTTCTATAATATTGGCAAATTTACTGTGCATGCTTACAATTGGAAGAGCACAGTATCATGTTTGATTTTATATTTGAAGATGTCATTGACCTTAATCTGTATACCGGAAAGTTTTGTCCTCTGATTGGTGTTTTTTTTTTTTTTTGGGTGAGAGCCTACATAACCTTAATATGTTTGGTGCTGTTTATCTATTTTAACTTTGTCTGATAAAGGTCTGATGACAGACCGAAGTGCAGGAAGATAATTCTTAGTTTACCTTAATTTCTAGGAGTTTCTAGTTTTTATTTTCAGACAAATTCAGAACGTATAAACACAAGCTGTTCTTAATAGAAATGATGAGTTGAATCAATGCACTACTCTGAGTTCCCTAAAGTTTCTAAACAAACATGGTCAGCACATTGGCAGAACCCCCAGCATGCATTGTTTGAGAGTAGTTAAATCTCTCCAGTGATCCTTCTTTTTCGCAGTTTGAATAAAACATAAATGATGAAAACTTGCTGTGTGTCTATAACACATTAGGTCGTGATATGTTTATTTTCATAATGATAAAAAATGTGAAAAAGGATAGTTAGTGTTGAATTTAGTCCCCACCCCTGTACACTTTTATGTTAACAGACATCTTTGCAACTTATGAGATGACTTTGAGCTAATTATTCAACTTCAGTTCAGTTAACTCACATATGTTTTTAAGATGAACCAGCTTAAACTGTTTTACCCACTTTGAAATTTGTACATAAACCCTAAAATCTAACCTAATAACATGATATTCTCATCAATTTCATGCTACTAAAAGCCAGCACTGAGTTTGAATATGCGAGCAACTCTCTCATTTGCACGCACATAACGTCAACTCTATCTGATGCTTGGACGTAGTTTGAAAGCCGCAGGGAGTTCACCCCGATTTCAGAGAGTAGAGTGAAAATTTGCTGCTGATGACAGGTCAAGTGAAATGAAAGTGCTCTTTACATCCTCTCTTTTGTGTTTGCATCTCAGCGGGCAGCCAAAGCTCGGCAATAATCCCCCTCCCAGTGTGTGCATCACTCAGTGAATTTGGCTTCTATGGAAACGGGCAGGCGGTCGGACCGCTGCCATTTCACAGCCCTAATTAATACCAAACCTCTACACCCTTCACAAATTACAGCGTACACCACACAGCGTTGGCTCAAGACGACAGTCTGCAGTCTGCAATAAAATGATTCCTTCATGGCCACATTAAAAAACAGGGCGGTAGGTCAGAAGACGTTTAGCTTATAAGTGATTACTGTTGGCCATCAGCTCAGAGTGTGTAAGCAGTGTATTATTTGAGAAGCGTGGTGAAAGAGAGCTTATAAGTAGCGCTGTCCAGGTGGCGGATTCTCTGAGGGATTCTCCACTGTGAGAGCCATCCAAGGACAACTAGGAGAGCTTTTCTTGGTGGGGGTGGGGGTGGGGGTTGGGAGGGCTTCTGTATAGGCCAAGAGGGAGGAACTGGCCACCCCACAGTACCCCGCTGGCTGTGGTCCGCAGCCAGTGCAGCAGTAGGTAACTCTGGAGCCAAGGTGGAGTGAGAAAGGAAGGGAGGAAACTCAGAGAGAAACCATGAAAAATGTGGAGCATGAAAATGTCTCCCTTGGTTTATGGCAGTGCAGCCTGGCTTCCAAGAGAAACACATCTTTAAATTTAACTTGAGATGTCTTTTTTTCTCTCTCTCTCTTCCTCCACTCCCAACTGCTGGCAAGGGCTGGGTTTTGCAAGCAAGGCCAAGATGCTTGGAAACTGCGACCATGTTAAAAAAGCACTCAATAATGTGGCTTTTTGGAAATGTGGCGACAGCTTCTGTATGAGGGGCTCAGCTTTCAGCGTTGGTGAACATGTTTGGTACATGTGCAGCTGCAGAAAAGTCCTTAGTATAAATGTTCAGAAAAACACATGGATTTACACGCTGAAGGTATTTACTGAAGGTTAATATGAAGCTTAAGGAAGAATATCACTTGTATTCTGCAGATTGTTTTGCAGCAGTACATCTAACATAAACTCTGTTGGCACTGTTTAATGTGCATTTGCTTGCTTCTCCATACCAAATTCAGGCACACTCTCTTTCAGGGAGAAACTATGTTTTGAATAAAAGGCCATAAATAAAAGACTTGATATTGGTTATTCCAGTGAATTGGATTAAAATGACGGAGACGGTTGGAAACATTTTGGCATGCTATCAAATTAAAGCTTCATAATATTTTGCTAGCAAAAGGAGAGGAAGTCATCTCTCATGCTGATGATTTAAAAAAAGGAGCATCCAGCCGTTCTCATAAATCAGCATTTGATGGAACAAACATACCTCTGAAGGAATCAGAGCCACCTCTGGAGCATTGACACTCACTCATGGAGTTACAATGACTGAATAAAATGCTCCACTGATGATGAACACATTTTCTGGGTTTGTAATGTAATGCACATTAGCCAAAAGTTAACACCTCTGATTATAGTTGATGCCATACAATATTAATTTATGTCTGAGAGATTAACAATTGTTGGCAAATAAAACTAGGGCGTGATTTAGACATGTATAAAAACTGTGGAACATAACTAAAAAAATTTACTCAAGTAGGCTTTATTACCCATTTCACTGTTAAGTACTTTACTTGAGTATTTCTATTCTCCGCTACTTTTTACTCCATTACATTCCAGAGGGAAATGTACTGATGCATGTGTAATTTTGAGAACATTTTGCTGACTATACTTCTGTACTTTTACTTAAAGGTGCAATATGTAATATGTTTACTGTATTTAATGTCATCAGATATTAAGGAACAGTGTTGGGCAAGTTACTTTTAAAAAGTAATTAGTTACAGTTACTAGTTACTTCTTCCAAAAAGTAACTAAATTAGTTATTCAGTTACAAATTATGAAAGTAACTAGTTACTTCAGAAAGTAACTATTGCGTTACTTTCTGAAGTAAATTTTTAAATGCTCAAATGTCACCCCACCTCCACCTACCCCTCTTTATTGGAACTTAAAATACATGTGCGTGTTCAATTATTTATTATAAATCAGAACATTATAATGAAATGGACACTTAATACAATACATTATTAACAGAAACAATGTACACAAATCTAAACTATTTTAATGTTGCTGTGGGACAAAGTGAGACTAACCTCCAATCAAATGCCATGTATGTAGATATTATGTTTCTATAGTGGATCGATACAAATAACGCAACACCTCAACAGGCCACAATTGGGCAAAATTAAATTATACTTGTTAAGCACTATACCAAAAATAAATAACAAATATATACACTCTTTGTAGTGCAAATAACATAAGTGGCCTGATCTTTATACTTGTGTGCTGGTGTGTGCGTCGAGCCGTGTGTGTGTATGTGTGTGTGTGTGTGTGTGTGTGTGTGTGTGAGTGTGTGGGGAGTAGGTGATAGAATGAGGGAGAAGTGAGAGTGACGGCGATTAGCTTTCGAGTGAGTAGTGACTCTAGAGTCATAGTGAGAGAAACAAAGTGTCTCCCCTGTTCTTTCTGACCACGGTGGAAAATCTGTAGCAGGAAAAGTTAACCCTCTCCTTGATTTCATAATGCCATACCTGCCTCTCTCTCATTGACTGACTCACTTGTGTTATTCGTTGTCAAGGGGGTAAGCTTCGCTTCAGCGCTCGAACCTCCTATGGCGCCATTTTGATGCTACAAAACGATCACCCGACTGCCATTCATTTTGACGTCACTTTGACAGCGAATAACTTTACATCTGAAGCGTTTAAAGACTCTATTTGTCCATTGTTTATTTCTAAAGAAACACGACAATGTATAAAAGGCTCCATTACCTTGTACCTCACGTTATGGCTCCGTAGCAGACGTTTTTGTAAAAATAGGCTAACGATTGTGTCATAACCACGCGACTTGTCGCATAGTAGAGGAATTACCGTATAGTACAGGAGAAGTTTGCAGGCAGTTTCGACTTACTTTAGCTGTTTAAGTTTAATTACTAATGTTAACTAGCATTTTAGTTAGCAATAATTAGCCTGTGTCCATGTTATCTCCTTACATATACCTACGCTCTCCGTCTCTGCAAGAATCGGAATGATTGAGATTTCTCTTGGCACAGCTACCAGAAGACTTCCAACTTTCAGACAGGTTGCTCACGTCATATTTACGTCGTCTCTCTCAGTTGGAGGCTGCGCAGTAATGCTCAGCGTTCACCGGAAAAGTGCTTCTAATATCCTTCACTGGCCTCCGTCCAGAGCAATGGGATCTGTTGGTCCATTCTTATATACTGTCTATGTTCGTTGTGTGTCTGACTATGCATGCATACACCCGCCCAACTCTACCTTTGATTGGCTAACCATGACATTTTACTCAACCTCAGCCAATCGTCAGCATTTATGCGCTTGCGTTGTGCACTGCTCACTAACCAAGGAAGAACAGTAAAAAAAAGTCTTTGCCTCTCGGCTCAGACAGAGATCTTGTTGGTCTGATGAAAAAAACAGCTTCAAATATAGTAACATGCCGCATTTTTTGGCAGTAACGGTAACAGCGTTATTAAGATGGGAAGAGTAATCAATTAGATTACTAACGCCGTTAGTAACGGAGTTATAAGTAACGGCGTTACTAACGGCGTTATTCCCATCACTGTTAAGGAAACATGCTAAGTTGAAATATTATGTTTTCTAACAATAATGCTAAAGCCAGTATTTTCTCCTTTTGAAATTTCTGTTCCATGATGGAATTTCTATTTGCGTTTTGGCCTGTGTGTTGTTATCAACTGCCCATTTTGACAGCTGTGCCGGGTTGCCAGATAGAGGCCTACCTGTAAAACCGCAAACCCAGGGTGCTACAGCTGTAGTACAGCCATGGAAGCAGCAAACCAATGAACGGGATCAACGGAGATGGATTCATTCTACCCATCCTAAAAATAAAAAAGCTTGCCATCTTTCTAAACGGTTGCATAACCAGAGACGAGGTAAAACACAGCTAAATATTGGAGATGCTTTAAAATATGGAGCCAGCTTAGAGCCCAAAAGGACATAGAGTTGATTAATTTCCTCCTAAACAGGTAAGCGTTGAGCTTCATTCATTTATATCACGACTAACATAGGGATAGACATTTTCAGTCATTTCAACATTCATGCACTCGCATGAAATTATATAGAGTAACGTTACTTAGTCGGTGAAGTGTTCCTGACTGGTGCTAACGCCGCCATGCTAATACATGCTAACTGCTATCGTAGGATCCATGACATTTGCCAGAAACCACAAATTTGACTTCCTCATAATGGAATCATGCAATGTAACTTTGGCAAAACACCCCGTAGCCTGAATTGTTGGATTGGGACACAATTTTCTTTACAGGTCACTTTTAAATGTATGTAGCTAACGTTATTGTGGCTAACGTTACCAGTGCCAGCTTCACGTTATGTTGGACAGTAAAGTGATTCCCACTTTCTTACAAACTGGCATGCAACCATAATGTGTAATGTACTGAACTGTACAGTGTATAGACAAGCTGTACAACTGTCTGGAAGCAGTAGTACCGACAATCTCCCCCCTGCTGAAATTGTTTCCCCACTTCTGTCAGTATTACATATTGGACCTTTAAGTAAGATTTGAAATGCAGGACTTTTACTTGTAATGGAGTATTTTTTCCCGGTAGTATTGCTACTTTTAGTTAAAGGTCCAATATGTAATACTGACAGCAAGCGTTTAAAATGGTTACTGCAGTCCAAATTCAAAATACTGAAAAGAGTCGTCTCCCCCGGCCTCTCTTCCCCAGCCTCGAAGTTCACGGGAGTTGCCAGGTGTTGAGAACGCTAAGTCACACAATGTCAATGTTAGCTTGATGCTAGTCTCACATTTCCAGCAGCCAGACATTACTCCACAGCGCAGCGGAGTTGCTAGATGCTGCTATGGTGACGGTAATAAAAGCCTGTGCTCTCGTGGAGCTCTGTACACGGCTGACAGTGACCTTTTATTGACTAACCGTAACAAATACAGCTGCTAAAAAGACCAGGACCTTGCGGAACTTTGTGCGCAACTGACAGCCACCTTTTCTGGGCTTAACGTCACTACAACAGCCGCTAAAAAGACCCGGACCTCATGGTCGTCTGTACTCAGGGCACAGTCACTGTATGTCGGCTACGTCCACTGAACAGAACAATTTCGGCAGGGGGGAGATTGTCAGAACTACTACTTCCAGACCCGTTATACAGCTTGTCTATACACTGTACAGTCAGTACATTACACATTATGGTTGCAAGCCAGTTTAATCATCTTACTGTCCAACATCGTCCTCGTCTCTGGTTATGCAACCGTTTAGAAAGATGGCAAGCTTTTTATTTTTAGGGCAGGTAGAATGAATCTATCTCTGTTGATCCCGTTAGTTTGTTTGCTGCTTACGTGGCTATACTACAGCTGTAGCACTGGGTTTGTGTTTTTACAGGTATATCTGGCAAACCAGCTCAGCTGTCAAAATAGGCAGTTGATACAAACACACAGGCCAAAACACAGACATTCCGTCACGAAACGGAAATTTCAAAAGGATAAAATACTGGCTTTAGCATTGTTGTTAGAAAACATAGTATTTCAACTTAGCATGTTTCCTTAATATCTGATGACACATTGTGGTCATTTTTTTTAATTAAATACAGTAAATATATTACATGTTGCATCTTTAAAGGGAAACTACGCCCATTTTCAAAATTCATATATGTTATTGCTATAGTCTAAGACAGTCCAAAAATATAGCTAGTAGCTGGCTTTAGTATGGTTAAAATGCTGACAGCTAAACGGTGTAAAGTGTGGCTGTATTTTACTCGAAAGGATTCCAACACTGGGACGTGGGCCTACTGTACAACAGTCTGCAGCTAAAGACACAGAGTAGACTAGCTACTCATGTTTAGAAATATTAATTAAACTTTCCTCTGCCATCATAACATATTAGAATTCTTAATTTAGGTGGTGTTGCCCTTTAAGTAAAGGATCTCAGCACTTTATCTGCACTTCCACTGCATGAAAGTGAATTCACAATAATATTTTTGAAATGTTCACATGATCATTATCATCATGACAATTACTGACATTATCATGGTCATCATCTCCGAAATGAGGAAGTAGCAGAATTACCAAACTAAGCTTCCATCTTTTTGCACGCTGCGTTTATCAGCTGCAGTTTTACAAGCACTTGTTAAGTTATGTTGAAGCTTTGTTACCCCCCCCCCCCCTTTCCTCCAGCAGGGGCCACAGACTTTAAGGCCTTTCCACTGATGCATTACGCCAACGGTGGAGAAATCTCCATCAGCCAATCAAACAACTTCACAGATAATGCCTCAAAGCACCGGAGACGTCACAGCTTTTAGTCACGTTAATCCCTCAACCACTGCAGACAGAAACCCCCTTCTCTGCTCTCACAGAGGTAATTTGTTTTACACAGTTACTTATTCAAAGCGTTAAATATTGGCGAAATCTGCAAGGCTGGTTTGTTTTATGGGTTGCCCTGTCCTGGGTTGCCAAGAGGGACATATAGGACAGCTTTTAATGGAGGGGGAAAGGCTGACATTAAATACAGGCCAGATGGACTTTCTCCTATCCTGCTCATAAAAGTTCTTAGGACAGTTCACAAATCAAGGCCTCTCAGTATTATGTTAAGCGTTTGGATTGTTATTGTTATTGTACATTTGCAAATACTAATGTAATTTATAGCTATTCGAGCAGAATTTGAGACTCAACCCACCCAGATATTTAATATGTGAGCGTTTAACAGTTAATATTGGGTTGATAAAGTGCCCGGGGCTTTTTACTGCCTTCCATGGAAACTGGCTAGCATAACTCTGACAACTTTTCATCAAGCATAATTTAAAAAGGAAGATTAAGACAAGTGCCATTCACTTCATAACTGTCACGAGCTAGTTTATGAGAAGACTGTGCTGGAGTTTGGGGGTAAAATATCTCCAAAAGGCAGCAGCAGGTAATACTGTCCGGACAGGAGAGGGGAAAATGAAAAGTAAAATTCAAGATGCTAAGCTGAAACGGAAAAACTTCAGCTCTCTGGGGGTCAGTCCTCTTTCCGGAGGAGAGGAAAGTGGACCCCATAGTAGAGAGAGTTTGTGATGGTCGGGGTTTTTGGGTCACTCATTATGATGTTGCTGCTAACATGCCAACAAATACCAGAGGGTTTGGAGTTCCCTGACTGAGATATAATACTATAAGAAAAAGAACAGGGTTTTATTCATCATCACACTGTACTTTATATCAAGTTTTTGCTCTTTCACATTGTTTAGCAGAGGTGTTAACATAATAAATGACATAATTCATAGCTGGATAATGTTTAGCAGTGATGGAAAGTACATTTACTCAAGTACTGTATGAGATACTAGAGTATTTCCATAGTGTGGTATTGCTACTTTTACATAAGTAAATGCTCTGCATACTTGTAAAAGTACTCATTATGCAGAACGTTACATTGTATGATGTATGTATGTGTAAGCATCACTAATGTTGCAGCTGGTAAAGGTGGAGCTAATTTTTATTGACTTTATATACTGCTGGATATCTAAATCTATGATAATGCATCACAATTTCTTAGTTGATTTCATATTTTATATTAATAATCTGAATATGCAAAGTAACGCAAAGCTATCAAATAAATGCAGTGGAGTAAAAGTAAGAACATTCTCTTCTGAAATATAATGAAGCAGAAGTATAGCATGAAAAGGAGTAAAGTACACGTACCTCAAAATTGTACTTAAGTACTGTACTTGAGTAAATATACTTAGTTACTTTCTACCACTGCTCAACACTGACAAGCAGAGCCGTAACCATTGATGACACAGGTCATGTTGTTAGTATTTTTCTAGGAATGTGGGTGTTTGGGTGTCCCTGTGTGGAGTTTATATGATATAATTAAAACATGGTTGGTATTTTGATTCCAATATTTGTTGACTCAAATTCGACTACTTTTGGGCCAATAGATAAAGTCTAATCAATTTATGCCAAGCAATGCGGAGAAGTCTTTGAAAAAGAATTATAGCATTTAAAATGTAAAGTAAATATACTTGAATAGTACTAAAACTACAACTAAATTACATGAAATTACTTAAATAACTTATGACGTTGGTAATTCTAACATCCTGGCTACGGCCCTGCTGACAGAACCAGCTCTGCATAATGAGGACTTTTCATACTTTAATTTACTTAAATAAACATTTGAATGCAGGACTATTAATTGTAGTTGTTGTACTTCTTCCACCACTGGTGTTTAGGATACATTGTGATGGTTGTTTATTTGATGTAAACCTGATTAAACTTATTTTTCCATCAACAGGCCTCTTGATAGCCGAGGCAGATTGTGACAGATTAACCTGTAAATGATATATAATATTCAGCAGGAGTCATTGGAGCTCTTAGATACATGCACACAACCCTCTTATCTTACACAATATGTATGTTGCCACTGGACTGCAGCTGGGTTTAGAAAACACTTATTCAGTAGGATTTTTTTCTGGATAAATCATGTTTTTTTGCAGCAAAATACTTATGCATTAGGCATATATGACGATTATGATGTCTACATAGGAATATTGATCTTTTTTAAAGACACTGAAGGTTAGTTAGTTTGCTCAAAACTCCGGTATAGTTTGAGGAATGACAATACAGAGCCATCATGAGTTATTCCAGATTTATAGGGCTCTTATAAAATATAATTACTCTGACAGACGCAGGTAGACTTAATAGACATGTAAAGGTAGGGAGTGTGTCATGACATCATGTCATTAAACATCCTTAAACAGGTTTGATTGTGCTGCACATGTGCACAATTTGGATGTGTACTGCAGCAATAATGTGGGTCCCTTCTATCTTATAAATCTCGAGCAGTTGACCATCATGATAAGGCTGATTGGGAAATTACATTTCAACACAACTCTGTCCTCTCACGTTAGTCTTTTGTTGTTAGTCATATTAACAAGGTGCAGATCTGAAGTGGACTCTGGTCTGCAGAGGGAGATTAGCAGCACTATAAATGGAGGAGATGTTGATTGTATCTGTGTCTGGTTACATAAAATATACTCATCCGGGTTGTTGCTGCTATCTGGAGCCAGTAAATGTATACAAACTATAAATTACTCTCTTCTTCTTCTTCTCCTCTCGCTTTCTGCGCTGCCGAAGCAGCAACCTCCTCAGGAGGAATTTAGTTGAGTTGCATTTATGTTCTTAAAGGAGAAGATGTATACATTTATAATGGAGGTCTGAGATGGTCCTCTCAACCTTTTAGACTGTTTGTACGTTAACTGAAGGAAAAAAAATCATGCTCAGTTTTCCTCATTTCAATTTTAATTAATTACATTTATTATAATAAAAACATTTTCTTTTTAATAATATTCAACAAAAGTAAATATCAGTTGGCTGCACACCAGTCCTGTATGCAAATGATGTGACTCATAGGCCTAAGTATTTATTATGCAAATTATATATTATTTATTTTTATTGTATTTGTTTTGTTGCATATTTTTGTGCATGCAACTTCTCTTGATTTGTTTTTTTTCCCTACTCTAAACATTATATATATATATAAACATATATATAGGCTGTAGCCTATATATGTTGACACCAAAATTAAACTGAGTCAGTTTACAACAAAAAAATGACTGACTCCTAATGAGCAAATAACATAACAACATAACAAATTCCTACAATTAAAGAATAGGCCTGATATTAATTATAATAATAATATTACTAACAGACTTAATAATAATAAAAATGCATCGTGATCCGATTTTCAAAGTATGAAACATTTTATTTACAATATTTTCAGTGCAAATTATTATTAACGAAATAGCACAACTATATATCAAAACAAAACATATACATGAACACTGCTGTGATGCTCTGAGATTTCATTGATCACGTGAAACGAGTGGTTCATAACCTAAAAATAAAATTCACAACCGCATTATTTCCTTCAGATGAGGAAAACATGATGCACACGAAAGCTCTTGAGAGGAAAACGACAGTAAGGAGACACTGGAGGTGGCCGTAAGTTAAATTTAAAAAAAGCCTTGTTTTTTTTTTTTATCATTAGAGCTTTAAAGAGAGCCGAAAAAACGAGACAAAATCTAATAAAATCAACAAATGATTTTGGGCTATGTTGCTTGTCTGGGCTAAAATAATGTGTCATGTGAACAATGTTGCTCCACTTGTTCCCAGGAATTAGACCGATACAGCCCTGGCTTTAGGCCGCAGACACCTTATAGTAGCATTGAATTGACACTCCACTTGCGTTTTAACATCACTGTCGTTCTTCTGTCAAAAAAATAAAATAAAACTCATTGTTCATAGACTAAAGCCTTCATTTCAGTATCTGAGAGGCCTCCGTGTCTGTGACTGTGGCCGCTGCCTCCGTGCTGCTCGCCGGCCCGCTCCCGCTCATGATCACGCTGGTTTGGTTTGTTTGCTCAGAAATGTCCAAAAGTCCGTCAGAGTTTTCCTCCGGAGCGTCGTCGGATTCACACTCGCTCCGTCCCTCGCTCTCACACTCTGACTCCTCAGCCGGCTCTTTAGGCTCCCTGCTGCCGGACTCAGACGCACTCTTGTCCGCCTGCTCCTTGTCCTTGTCCTTCTGAGCCTGGGCCTCTTTGGAGTGTCTCCACTTCATGCGTCTGTTCTGGAACCACACCTTCACCTGAAAACACACAGGCACTGTTAAATCAGACTGTATCATGTGTATAATTCAGTAGGCCTACAACTGCAGCCTGTTTGCATGTCCATGTATTTAATATTCTTACATTTTCTTTTCCAGGTAAAAAAAATAAGCAGAGGCTTATGAATAACATATAGGAATGTTGGCACTTTAGATCTATGTCACACTCTTTTGAAATATTTTTGGATATAATGCCTCCAAAAAAGTTTTTCTCTTACTCTTTACCTTGAGAATAGATGCACTCATTATAGCTACTTCACACACATATTCCAAGGCTAAAAGCTAATCAGTGCCCAGGAAGATTCAACTGAACCTTTATTTAACCAGGTAAGTCTCATCGATGTGTGAGACCTCTGATGCAAAGGAGAAGTGGCAAAGACAGCAGCATACAAAATTTAACAGTGCAAAAATTATTAAACATTAGAAGACAGGAAAAATGTTGTTACCATAATAATAAAAGAAAAAAAATTCTAATGTAATATTATATAGAAATAGTAATAAAATGAGATAATCTGTGTGAGTTTTCATTCATGTTGATATGTTGCTGGGTGAGATTAAGTGGATGTGACTTTAGTACAGTGTGATGAAATGTAAACAAGTGTTGCTCAAGATATGGTGACATTTCACTGGCACGTCTCTCAGCCAATCCGGTTGCATCGGCTATGATGCTGCATTGCCAACTTCAATTAAACATCTGGAGCTCTTTGGGTCTTTTGTTAATTAATTCATACACTTAAATATCAAGTTCTTGTCCTTGAATCTGTGTAAGGAATACAAGTTGCAGATAAACCTTTTTGAATACTTTAGGCTTATGTGTGATATTTTAGACTTCAAGAATGTGACTGCAACTCTCCCCTCAAATATGGAAGCACACATTTTAATGTGATATCATTTCATTGGTTTGTCAGGGCCATAGCTACCAGTGAGGACATTGGGAGCATTGTTGTTTGGGAAATTTGTAGTCTTAGTATCATGTGGCTGTTTCAAGTATTTTTTATAAGCTGAAAGAGTGAAGACGGCAGCATTAAACCATGTAAGGAATTAAGAATAAATAAAAAAAATAGAATTTATAAAAAAATTAATTATTAAATATGACAAAGCCAAAACAATAGGAAACAAAATAGAGCTCATGACCTCAATATTTCTAACATCCTGACTACGGCCCTGTGGTCTTATTGTTTCATTGTTTATTTGGATCTTCTTTCTGGGGTCCATATTCAAAGAAAATATATCAAATTGTCAAATTATACAGTAAATAATATAACTACATCATCATCATCATCATCATGGTATCCAACAATAAAATGACATCAAAAACCAAGCCTACGAAACATTAACATATAACCATTTTAATGGCTTGACAGGTAAAATAAATACATTTTAATCTCAGTTTATTTGATCATCTGAACTGCTAACAAATGGAAAAGAAACCTACCTTGCTTATTTAATTTGAAGGCCTGCCTTCAATAATAATCTCTTTAGCTGTTTCTTAAAACTTTTTTTGTTGATGTGGTTTGTGCCAAAAATAATTGACCATTCTTGCAAGATGTCATCCTAAAATAAGACCTTTTAGTCAACATGCTTCTTACCTGAGCGTCTGTCAGCCCGAGCATCGCAGCCAGCTGTTTTCTGTCCGGCTTGGTGACATATTTCTGTATTTCAAATCTCTTCTCAAGTCCTTTCCTCTGCAGGTTTGAAAACACTGCCCTCGACCACGACCTTTTCCTCTTGTACGTCTGTGGCATGGTGTCTTTAGTGAGGACAGCATACGGACCTAAAAGACATGGAGGAGGACGTGAGATTAAAATAAAACAGAGAACAGAAACCAGAAGAACATTCACTGCAGGTGTCTCACACCTCCAAACAGAGAGCTGGACGGGCCAGTTTCCTGTCTGTTACGTGTCCTACATGTGGTGACTACCTGGGAAGGTGTCCTGAAACTGATGCTGGCCTGAATGCCTGCTGCTGCTGCTGCCTAGTGAATTCATCATGGAGGACGCGTCGTTCATCCCGGGGTCTATGCAGGAGAAGTACTGGCTGGCCGGAGGCTGAATGGGGATGTGGATCCCTGACTGACGGTTCGAGCTAACGATGGATGTGAGATCTGTTACAAAGCGAGAGATGATGGGCTTCAGTCAGGAAACAAAGAGTCACACTGGCAACCTGGGGGGCAAGATGGTCTAGTATTTAGAGAGACCATCAAACAAATTCAGAGTTCAAGTGTGACTGCTAAAGTGTCTTTGAGCAAACTTCCAGCTGTTTGTAGCTGATCCTGACCTCTGACCTCTCTGGTTAGGGGGCAACAGAGCAGAGGATTTCCCCACATGGCTCACTTCTTAAAGTGCATGATATGAGCTTATTTGGGCTCTTACTACTCTGAGAACAAGCCTGACAGTGTTATAAACTGGTAATTTACATTAGCTGCTTCTAGTTTGTTGCTTTCAGTTTCTAAAGTTTGGACGGTCTTGTTAATGATATCATTAAAAGAAATGGCCATAAAACACATCCCTCCCTATGTATTGTTTTCCTTGGCTGACATGACAGGAAACTTCTCTATAAACACCACAAAACTGTTGGAAAATTCAGCGTGTAATAAAATCTTGATTCTTACCTTTTAATGACGACTTTTCTTTGCCTTTTGGATCAAAGTCTGTCGACAATATCCGATCAATTCCGAATTTGAGGTCTTTGCTTGAAGGCGGGGGAGCTTGTTGGGAGTTAAATGCAGTTCTGACTGATGTTAGCTGTAGTCCGTGTCTGTGGTAAGGAGACGTCGGACTCACCCTCGCGCCGTACACCGATGGCTCGGGCGCGACGGGAGAAGGGCGCAGCGGCGAGCTGCCGGAGTGCCCGTGCTGCGCGCGGTGGTGGTGTCCCATATGCAACATGACGGCCGACGATCCCGGGATGTTCTCTCCATCTCCAGCCTGCAAAATGTCTGCGATGCAAAACGAGGGTTTCTTCATCGTATCCACAGCGAAGCCCCCCGCGCAGTACGCAGACCAGAGGCTAAAATTTGACGCGTAAAACGGGTTCAGCCCGGCCGTGTACATCCCGCAGCCTCTAATGAGTCTTATTGTTTCTCAGAAGAGGGTATAAACGGACAGGCATGTAAAAAAGCAGGGATGGCGTTTTAGGGGGATAGATGACCGTCCTCTTTGTGTCAGTGCCAAAATCGCTCTCCCAACTCTGAAATCCAAACCCTACAGTTCCTCTCTGAAGTTTCTCCGTTGACACTGATTGGTTGCTTTCTGAGCCAATGGCTGTTTTGCATTCGCTCACATCACGCCCTTACAAATGAGGATGATGTGTAGCCAACACAACACCACGCACGCGCGCGCGCACACACACACACACACACACACACACACACACACACACACACACACACACACACACACACACACACACACACACACACACACACAACACACACACACACACACATACATTTTAATCCTGAGATGATGGATTGATCACTTAAAGAGAACCCACACCCATCACCGCACACAAAAACATTATACCCTTTAACTCTCAGTACACTACACATATTTTCCAAAAAGGCACTTTTCAACACTAAATACTTATATTACCCTGCAAAAAATGAAAAGAGCTAATCGATAAATATGCCACTCGGTTGTATTGTATGAAATAGTAAAATATGTATATCTAATCATTTAATTAACTGTACAAAATGGACGTGTAATCAAATGACCCCGCGAGCCCAGGAGGCTCTATTAGCTCCACTCATCCTGTTTTTGATGGGCTGTGATTCGTGTTAAATGAGCGGATATTCCTGCTACATTTGCCCCCAAAATAGAACCTGTTTTAGTATTTTAGGATACAGCACAAATCCTTATTTCTTCCGGAGCAGAGGGGGGGACTTTTATAATGACTGTTAGAACTTCCCTTTTTCAATATTTGTGCAACTTTATCTCGACCTGCAAGTTGCACGGTGACGCAAATCCGTCCCCATGCTCATAATAAACAGAGGAAACCGATTCCCTTCTAAAACCAAAACACAATTAACTTCAGAGGCGATACTTCATCCGCGAGGCCCCACTAGATTTACACGTTGGGTCCTGGCAATAACCTTTTTAGAATTTAAATAGTAGAAATGCAAATTATAATCTTTCCTGCTGCTTTAACTTGAACGAATCTATCTTAACTGACCTGAAACAACGTATTTAAAATATGTGCAATAATAACTTTTATTATCATGTTTGTACGTTTAAGTTAATATACTTTGAATACATTTCTAACTGTCAATAAAAAATGAACTCTCTCGCGCTTTCTCCCCCTCTCCTACTGTCCTGCCTTGATACTGTCCCCCCCCCCACCCCTCCCACAGACTCTCCGATCGCATGTTTCTCTCGCATGTGTAGAAACAATGGCTTCTGAAGCCCGCATTCATTTAGTCTTGATTCATGCGGGCGGAAGCGCCGATGACCCTGACTGCCTCCTATCATGCTGTTTTCGAGTGACACTTTTCCGGGTTAAAATTAGAAATAGAGATTTAACGTTTGCCCTTCATCATGCAGTCAAAACAATCCAGGGAAGAGGATGTAGCAGACGCAGCACGCCTCGAGTTATTTCAGGTGCTGATGAGCTTTTCAGTGGGAAACATTAAAAAGCACAGGCCTCAGATCAGCCTTTACCATAGACTGTAAATCAGGCTTTTACAGACCGCCGCTGCTTAACAGGGCTGACAAGTCGGGGTTCATTTTAGTCTCACGTTTAGGTTTTTTCAGCTACAGTACTG
The DNA here is from genome assembly GCF_008315115.2 of Sander lucioperca. Classification (NCBI taxonomy): domain Eukaryota; kingdom Metazoa; phylum Chordata; class Actinopteri; order Perciformes; family Percidae; genus Sander; species Sander lucioperca. The sequence goes on from NC_050191.1 coordinate 11,724,446, forward strand.
TATGATATAAATCCATAGTTCAGGAGAGCATTTGCGTTTTGCAATCATGAAGACAAATATGTTTTGTTGCTGTTATGGAAATTTAATTGGTGTGTATTTGTTTTGAATAAATTGTGGAAATTGTGATTTACCGTATAAGAAAGAAATGCATGCCACACCGCACTTGGGGCACTGAGAACTAAATTCTTTAGAAAGATTTTAAAGACAGAGGAGCACGTGTATCAATTCCTGCACATGTTTGTGCCCTTTAGTGTCTGCCTGATTTAGAAGTCCCTGAAGAAATAGAAGGGTTTCCTTTTGAACATGCACACACACCGAGAGGATTTAAACATTATAACATATGGATTTGTGTGATGTTTCATGAGCCACTCCACATGTTATAACACACTTTGTCCTGACAAAAATTAAGCAAATGTACTGTTTCTTTCTGTAAAGGGCGCATCTCATCTGCTTATATTATCATCTACATTCAAATGAAAATGCAGAATAATAATTACACACAAAAAAGTGTTTCAGTTTGGACAGATGATTTCTTTTTTAGGGCACAGTGAGGACTGCAGACATACGGAGGATGCAGAAGGTAATTGTGCTCATGAAAACATCACAATGTATCTACCACAGAGACAGTTTGTGCCGTGAAGAAGCCGTGCAGTAATCCTGCAGTCTGATTACATCGTTTCAAGCAGTTATACGTTTTAATGCACCCATCACGTGATTTTTATGTATGCTCTTAAGAGGAGAGAGCCGGGGCATAAACATTAACCTGCAGCACAAAGTGTATAGTTTTTGTAATGCACGTAAGAATAAACCTGACATTGCTTCTGGCTTCATATCCATGTAGAATTGTAGAAGTTCAGGTCTGAAAATTGAATATTCCAAAAAAAAAAAAAAAAAGCATGCATTTGATCCACAAATCACCTGTAACAACTGAAATATGACTTTTTCAGCCAGAGCCCTGCTGGTTACTATTATTCACCTCTATTTCCCTTTTCCTAGCCAGTCCTCTGTGGAGCTGTATAAATGACGGCAGGTGGGATCAATGCCACTGCCAGCGACTCCTGTGTCTGGTTAAGGGACTGTAAGTACTCCAGACTTGAAACTGTTGTGTTAAAAAAGAAGACACACAGTTGTAAAATCCTAAAAAAAAAGTCTGATTGTTTTTCTTCTGAAGTAGTTTGGAAACAGAATATTGTCCTGTTGTCCACTAAATCCATTTTTAGTCACCTCATAGTCTCAAGATTTTCGTCATTATCATCCCTTAATAGACAAACACAATCATGCACTGCAAGTCAAGTAGAAAGTACATTTACTCATATATATATATATATATATATATATATATATATATATATATATATATATATATATATATATATATATATATAAATTAAAGTTAAAACCATTTCTAAATATCACTGCTAAAGTTTTAGAATTTAAATAGGCTCAAAGAGGTAAAATTAGAGATTAAAGATTAAAGAGAAGTCCAGTTCCAATGTTTTTTTACATTGTTGTTATGTACTTTTACTTGAACAAAGGATCTTTTCCCAGCAATTTCTTAAACTCTAGTGTTTAATAAAAACCAAAACATATTTGTTGTGAAAAAGTTGTGATTATCATTTACTATTCATAACTAACTCCATTGTACAAATGACTAACAATTCCTTATTCAGCTTAAACATGAATGGTTTAACCAGAAGCTCTACTTTATAGCCATCATGGAACAGACCATACACTCTGCAGTGCAGTTGAAACAAACAGCATGAAAACAAAAAGTCAAAGCTTTTATGATGCTCACTGCGGATGAAAACAAAGCTGTGCTGCTGTGCACCGCCGACTACCTGAAGTTTAAAGCGTCTGACGGAGCCCATTGTTGTCGCCTGATTGCTCGCTGTGTGTTTTTCAGGAAGCCTTATCAGGCGGAGGAAGAGTGAATGAGCACCTCGGACTGTAGCGCTGCTGGATCAGAGGCTGCAGGACAGAATTAAATGATTTCCATTATTACACTGAGAATTATTGCTCCCCCTCTGGAAGACTCCAGCTCCAAGCCAAGATTACTATTTCTGGCAATGTTTGCCTCAGGAAGGAACTTTCGCAGATTTAATGGGACCTGAGCCATTGTACACAGCCTTCTGTATGGCACCCTGCCATCATTTCCAGAGAGAAATGTGTATAAAGTCAAAACAAGACTGTCCCTGTTTATGTGATCCTGAATACATCCAATTTATTTCAAACAGTGAACTCTCTCTGGAGGAGATGAACTCAAATGATTTTTCATTTAGGAGGTAAAATGTCCATCGTCCTGTGATGTGTCTTGTTCTACTTTGTGTATTTATCTAATGAAACACGATTGTCTTCATGTGTTCTGAAATTTAAATCAAATTATAAATTATTCCTTTATCTCATCTTTGTTCACATGAAGCATCTTCTGGACAGTGTTGGAACAAATTCAGATCTTCTAAGTATCCATACCACAAAGTACAAATACTCCATTACAAGTAAAAGTCCTGCATTCAAAACTGTTTACTACAGTTTTTGATTCTTTTAGTATCAAAAACACAAGTACTGATTATACAGAAAATGCCCCCTGTGAGTCTTTTATTATTGTGTATTTTAGTATCTAATCAACATCACTGTCACATTAACATGTACATATTTTACTGTTGTAGTTGGTCAAGATGGAGCTAATAGGTCTATACTCTTAGTTTAAGCTGTAACAATGCATCGCATTTTATGTTTAAGTTAAAATAAAGTGTTTCTATGTAAGATTAGAGAGATAAGAACAGATAAAACAGACGAAGAGCTATTTGAATTAAACAATGAAATTAGAAATGAAAGTAAGAAGAGAGACAACTTTTAAAAAAAGTTATAGACTGTATACATTACAATACCTCTGACAATAAAAGTAAAGGGTGCAAAAGTATATTAGGCTAAATCTTAATATACAAAGTAACGAAGTAAGTAAGTAAGAGCTGTGAAATTGTATACTAATATAGTGGAGTGAAAAGTACAATATTTGTACCAGAGTACCATATATAATAGTAGTACTCAAGTAAAGTACACATACTCAAAGTTATCTCTTGTTTCAAGCCAATGAACACTTCACTTTTTTTCCATATCATCAGGTTGGGAAGGTAGTTAAACAGAATCCATAAAACATTAATGAGCATGCGAAGGCAGTAAATGTACAAGCAGCTCCCCCCAGTGACAAAATGTTCTCTCTTCTGGTTATTGGCTTATTTTTTTTCCCTTTTTTAAATTTTTATTTGTTACAAATGTAGTTTTCATTTTGATCGGAGCAAACATCAACAATTAAACAAAAACGTGATTAAATAATTTGAAAATGAAATCAACTGTGAGTCAGTGGAAAGATAAACACACGGGCTGGCTTTTGTTTTCTGACTGTGAAACTGTGATGATGATAATCTTTAGGTAAAAGTACAGAAGTATTATCAGCAAAATGTACTTAAAGTAGCAAAAGTAAAAGTACACATTCTGCATAAAAATACTCTCAGTGATATATATATATATATATATATAGATTACATGGTAGCTAATTTTAAATTACTGTATATACAGTTTAGTCCAGTGGTTCCCAAGCTAGGGGTCAAGAGTCACAAAATAAATTGTTAGGGTAGTGAGATGATTAATGGAAAAAGAAAGAAAACTATAATCTCTGCTAAAATTTCTATTAATTTTTGGCTCTTTTAATGTGAACTGTTGGATGATTTCAACTCTTTGGGCTTATTTAAAAGAAACCATGTGAGTTTAAAGGTAAAATGTCTCTGCTGACAACTGAGAGATCACAAGCTGAAAAGATAAACCACTGATTACATCTTAAACAAGTTATTGTAATTTTAATTGATTGTATTTTCAAGGTGTTTTATCAAGGTTAAATGTTGAAGATATATGTGGTTTTAATGCAAAATTGTAATCGGTGAAAAGTAACTAATAACTAAAGGTGTCAAATAAATGTAAAGGAGTAAAAAAAAAAGTCCTGGAGTAGAAGTATAAAGTGGCCTAAAATGGAAATGACATCACAACTGTACTTACATTTCACCAGTGCTTTAGTTGCTGTATGTCCATGTTGAGCGACTGCAGCAGCTGCAGACAGAGAAAGAATCAAACAGCAAACATTCACCATCAAATTGAAAAAAAAACTGATCACAGGAAGACAAAGAAAACCCAAAATGCCCCCAATCCTTACAGTTTGGAGTTCGTCACAACGGTCTACAATTTTAAAGTTGTAATAGGTGTTGATTTTTTTAGTGAAATGATCTGGAGTTGACTGGTGTTGATTGGAAACTTGTTTCTCAGGCGTTAAATAAGTGTTACACAGACTCAAAGTGTACTTACAGAAACACAGGCGATGATCTGTAAACTCTCAGTGGCACTCACGCTCCTGGAGTGGCTATAGGCTACTTTTGAGGTAGGTAGGCTACTTGAGTATTTACATTTTCTGCTTATTTATACTTCTACTCCACTTCATTCCTTTGATACCTTTACTTGCAAGTTACTTTGCAAATTTAGATTGCTAGTACAACATATAAATCAACAACTACATTTTGATGTATTATTAAGATAAGATTTTATTGGTAATATATTATTAATAATATAATATTCGGTAATTAAAATTAGCTCCACCTTTACCAGCTGCAACATAAATGTACATGAATGCATCAATAATTATAATCCAATAATATAATATAGCCTAAATTATTCTGAAATGGTCCAGTCTGCAAAATGAGTAGGCTACTTACAGTAAAATGTTGATGCTAATTGCACTTTTACTTTGGTAAAAATTGAAATGCATGAATTTACTTCCACACTGTGGTATTGCTACTTTTACTGAAGTAAAAGATATGAGTACTTCTTCCACCTCTGCTAATAACGGGTAAGATTGGGTAAGATTATCCAAATGACAGAACCAAGGGCCACTATTGCAGGTAGAATGAATGAATGATGACCTCATCTGAGTCCAGCGGATTCAGATAAGTGAATGGCTGCCCTGTGTTTCCTTTTGTGGTAGTGCGCTTTTGCCTCTTTGCTGTGCACAGTCAGAGTTTAAAACATTAAGTGGTCATCATTAGCTGGACACTGGAGTGGTAGACTAATCACACTCACCTCGGCCTGCCCTGTGCTGTAAACAAGCTGAAGGAGAAGCTTTAATGGAAGCTTTTAAATATGACGGTGACTCGGTGCCTTTGAGCAAAACCACGTGTTTACATTAGAACAGATTAAAGTCGCCTCTTGTGCGGCAGGTTCAGGGCCCTCTACAGGTCCGGTGTGCAAATGTACACACGGTTAAATCACATACTGTAAGCAGCGCAGCGAGCTAAATACTGCACAGGAGAGACTAATGGAAACACAAAAGGTCATAATAACAAACCATTAGGCCTCCTGCTCCTGCTGCTGCTGCTTCTCCTGCAGGGTGGCAAGCTGCCATCATGAGCAAACCCCCCAAAAAACATAGTCATTTATGTCGCATAGGCCTATGCTCGATACGTTTTTTAAAGCATAGTTCCGATTTTTGTCCCAATGATTGAGTTGGCAGTCGTTTAACAAGGAAAGATATAGCAGATAGCCTGTAATAATAATAATAATAATAATAATAATAATAATAATAATAATAATAATAATAATAATATCAATAGCCTAATAATATAAAAATAACTTATGTTTGTAAGATGTACAAGTTAATTCATATATTTGAGTTAATTTTCTAAAAATGTATTTACAATGTATATACGATTTACTATTTGCATATGTGTGTTTAAACAGTCAGTACTTGCATATTTACATGTTTAACTATTTACATCGGTAGTTAAGAATCTACCTCTGTGGTTTTTCTCATATTATGCGGAGTCTAAGTTCTGCTAGTGTCTGATTGGTTAGTTCAGCTACATGTGATTAAGTAAAACAGGGAAGTGTTGTTGTTGTGGAGCTGGTAAAGTGGGAAGAACAGTAAAGTGTTGCTTAACAAAGTTATCCGTCTCCATCCAGCTGTTGGTTCTTATTTAGAGTGATACAACCACCACATGTGAACACTCACCTTACATATTTACATAGCGTCTTTCACCAAACCCAAGGACACTTTATACGAGTTGACTGTGCATTCAACACATAGTCTTACTATAAATAGGCATATCTGAAAAGGGAAAAAAGAAAAAAAGAAAAAAAGAATTACATTATTGATGCTAACTGCTTTGCTTTAGAAACCGAAATAATGTTCACTTCTTTAGGCCTACCTACTAGGTTCCAAAACGTCTTTAAGTTGAAACAAATGTGGCAAAAAGCTACAAAATGAGCATTTGTATTTGTATTGAATTTACATGACATCGTAAAGAAATGTTTACGGTGATGCATTAAGGGCCGTCATCAGGCTGTATATTCACAGCAGTGTGACGCAGAGCAGAGCATTCTCACCCTGCAGCTTTAATGCCTCACATCTCCGCCAAATCAATCCGTAGCGGTGGAACAATACGATTCATCATCCGAGAAACTCCAAACAGCAGCAGCAGGTCTGAAGGTGCAGAGCAGAGATGTTTCATCTCCTGTACACATGACACAGTTTATATGAAAATCTGGAGATTATATTCAAGACAACATCATTATGAAATGTTTTTAAAGCACATTTCAGGGATGGTTAAAAAGATAAAAATATACAAGACTTTAATTGGGGCTCTATCTATCTATCTATCTATCTATCCATCCATCCATCTATCCAGCTATCTATCTTTTAGTATTTCACAGGCTTATTTTTACTCTGGGGTTTATAACAGGTCAGTTTGTCTCATGGGAGGACAGATCACATCGGGACAAATTTGTCCAGAAAACAGCTACTGGAAATGTTTTTTTCCACGCTGTCCCAGGAGTCTTCTTTACTACTTTGGCTTAGTTTTATTTTTATTTTTTTATTTTATTTTTATTACACAGGCTGTGCATCTTGGTCCAACTGTCTAGCTGCTGCACTATAAACACATTTCCCTAAAACGAAATGTGATTAACACCTGTGTTGCTTTATGAACATACTGGCTCTTCCCAGTAACAGCTTACAATTTAAAATAAAATAAAATGTGTTATTGCTAAAATAATAATAATAATAATTTATATATATATATATATATATATATCCCAGAAAAGATTTTTCTTGCGTGATTTTTCTTGCGTGTCAAGTTATTTAGAGCTGTAGAGTACCCTAACCAGCCACACATTGAAGAGCTGTGTTTAATTTTTTTTGTGGCAAAGTGCTGCCATCTAGCGGTCATTTCGTGTGTTACTAAGACACAATATATGCGTGCGTGCGCGTGTGTGTGTTGATTTTGGTCTGAGACCATACAGCTGTGTCACCGAGTAACAATTAAATTAACAAGGACCCATTCTTCTCTATACAGCCCAGTGATTATTGAATTTAAATGATTATTCGACCACACTTAGAAAGACAAAGTTAAAATCACTTGCCATTCTTAAGTTGGACAACTTCACACAATTAAGTAAATACAACTAAATTAAAGTTAAGCTAACAAGAAGATATAAAGTTAACATAAACTTACCTTTTTCAAGGCAATCGGTTTCCTGGATGTTTTGTCAAGTAGCTGATTCCAATTCATCTGCAACGCCATTAACTTATTCATCAGTGTGTTTATGTGGTCATGTGTATGTGTTTGGTCAATTAACACATGTTCCTTCCTTCTGTTCCTGGACGGGGTCGTGTGTGTGGATCTCTGGGGATTCCTGCGTTTAACCTTTGACTTCCATTAAAGCATAAGACCGGTCTTCAGGGAGGAAGTTGGGTTGACTCAGGAAGTGAAGGCAGGTGTCAGCTGCTGGTGTTGGGAATGGTGACATTGGACCCTTTACTGGCTGCTCACCGAGCTCAAACGTCAAATCTTCATCACAATTCTGGTTGAATTTTCATCCTATCGGAGCCAGTGAGGCATCAAGGAAGAGAATAATGTTATTTCAAGTTAAAGGATGATGTATATTTCACAAGTAGCTATGCATTTAAAAACATTATTTTATAGTGTTCATTATATCGTCAGATATCATTACGGTCATTTCCTTTTCCGTCCCTTCTGATGAAAAAATATAAAAAGTATTTAGAAGCATTTGAAAAAAAAATCTTTGATCATTTTTTCCATGAATAGATTTTTTTTCTTCTTCATATTGTGTTTGATTATTGCGGATTGATTTACTGCTGAATATGGTCTGTCATGTGACTGCCTGTTCACATCAATTATGTGACTCTTTACCTACTGACCATGTGACTACACTGTCAGAAATAAAAGTACGGTTGAGGTCCATTTGTGTTTTCTGAGGTACAACTGCTGGTGATGTACCCCCAAAGGATCATAGTTGATCCATAAGGTACACATTTGTACTTTTTCTAGGTTGAAAGGATACAAATGTGAGCAAGGGTCCATGTCTGTACCATTTATCGAACATATAGTGGTACAATAAGTAAGATGTCAGTGTGTGACCCATGGTGTGACCAAAATTATGTTGGGGGATGGTATGGCTAGTGCCTCAGGGCTGTTAAGGAAATCATGAAGTTCTGAAATTCATAGTCCTAGAGCATTAAGGTCCATTATTGGCCCCAGGGATACACATTTGCTCCCAAAAGGGTACAAACTGTAAGAGAACAAGTATGTACCCTTGTAAAGGGGCACAACTGGTGTTCCTTCGAGGGTACTGCCCCAGTGACGAGCTGTTGGACCCCTTAAGGTACACATTTTGCACATTATTTCTGACAGTGTACTGGCCAATAGGCTATAAGATAGTTCAAATGCAAACATTTTATACTTGCCTTGATAAAGGCCTCAACTGCCGAAACGCGTTGCCTTGTTTGAATGATTTAGCCAAGAACTATAACAAAGGCTTTTTAAAACTTTACCCTCCAGAGTGCCTCAGTGTCCTTATACCCTTGGTTCCCCAAGCTGAAGAGCACCGGAAGGACACACTTTCTACACACCCGAGCAGCACTTCATGCAGACTGCATTGTGACTTAATAGATTAATCATTTAGGATACAAAATGTCATAAAATGATAAACATTTCAACTCACCAGTTCTGAGAGTCTATGATGACGTCTTCAAATATCTTGTCTTGTGCAACCAACCGTCCAAAGCCCAAAAATAGAGTTTACAACGATATATATAATGCAAAGAAAAAAGCAACACGTCTTCACTTTTAAGAAGCTGGAAAGAGAAAATACTTGCCCTATTTGCTTAGGTTAACTATCGTGGCAATACATTGATTATTAAAACCTTGTCAGATTCACTTTCTGCCTATTAACTAATCCATTGATTGTCAAAAACAACATCTAATTGTGCAGCACAAACATGTTTCAAGACTTTGCGTTGTTTCAGAAGTGTATTTTCTTTTAAAAAAATATCTCTTTTTTTGTCAACACATTACATCTCATTACATGTATTTGTCTTCTGTACGTCAACACAGGCCTGAGTAAAAATACAAAAACACCATTTAACAAGTGTGATTTAATGACAGTTCCCTTTTTTTCTTAGTGTGCGTTACAGCCTTAGACAACATAGAGAAGGAGAAGCTATTTATTTACAACAACAAATGGAAAAACCACTTGGTGTAGAAGCTCAGACATTTTGATACACTTTACAAAGATGTTGATGATTCATTTTTCATTTCATTCCCAGCTCACTGGGACGTCGTCGGAGCTCAAGTCTTAGCTCTGGTCGCCGGTCTGCACACTGCCGTCCCCCAGCAGTCTCTCGCTTTCTCCGGGGCTGTCCTCCTGCTCCTCTGTGTTCACCATGGCAGCGAAGCATGGTATCCTGGCCAGCAGGGGGCGGTGCAGTCCATTGTAGAGCGCTGTACCCACCAGCAGGACCAGGAAGCCCAGCACCTGCAGGCCATGAAACTGCTCCCAGCCCAGCGCCAGGCTCACCACCCAGATGACAAGCGTACGCAGGCTGTCCAGCACCATGCGGGTGGTGGCGCTGATCTCTTTAGTGACGCTGATGCCAGCAAAGTTGAAGAAGGCGATGCTGACCGTGTTGCCCAGCAGAGCCAACAGGATGAGAGGCTGGTGTCCGATCTGACAGAAGGCGTCCAGCGCGTCCTCCAGGACCTGCCGTGGGTTGTCGCTGAAGTTGCCAACGTGGATGAAGTACATCGGGATGAGAAGCAGCGACAGGACGAAGAACCCAAAGAAACCTGGAAATGGAAAACAGAATTTATGATGATGACCTATTACAGTGGTCCAAACCTTTTTGAACTTGTGACCATTTTAACCCACCTGTTCGCAAGTAAAATAAATGATCAGTTCACTACTTTCATTGCATTTTGGATCTTTTATTACATTTTTATAGCAATTGAAAAAACAATGAAATGGTTTCCAGAAAATATCCTGACTAAACTTTGGTCATTCTGTGATTGTGCACTCAATCGTAACTATTTGTCAAAATATAAATACATATTTATAAATAAATGAGCTTATTGACCATGAATTAAAAAAAAAAAAAGAAGTGTAAACTATAGTGGTAATAGGTTGATATTAGTGGTGAATCCGGTGGTAGGAAGAAAAGGGCAGAAAAAAAACACAGAAATCTCGACAAAAGCATTAAAAAAGGGTTAATTTTTATCCGGGAGTTGCATGGTCGACAACACAAAGGTTAAAATCAAGTCTTCTGGCAACCGTTCATCACGCATGTGTCCAGTTCAACCAAAGAGTGACTTACGTACCTTGCTGCATTTACCTTTGCTCCAGTTATTTACAAGACAATAGCAAAGATTAGAGTAAAGTCTAAAAAAAAATATAAGCATAACTTTGGTTGCAGAAATGTTTTCCGTGCTTTTCCCCCTTGTTAGTCATGTTGCAAATCCTCAGATTTATCTTGCAACCCACAAGTTGGGAACCATTGTCCTATAATTAAGGGCAATAAGGTGATACAAGTGGCAGACATTCATTAAAAACAGCTCACAAAAGATTAAAATATAAAACAGTAAGACTAATGCTAGATACCTGTGGCCAAATATTTTTGAAGAAATCATTCAAAAGATGACAATGATCAAAAATCCACCTAGTAAATATGCAAATGTAAAGCACGTTGTCACACTTTCATCTGCTGATGAAGGCTGTGTGATGAGTTTTATGTCATTGTCACTCTTGTGTTTCCGACGGACATCTTAAAACTGCACTAATTGATTTTGCGCGGCCACTTGGAGGGAGCAGAACAAGTTGTAAACACGACACATCATCACCATATAAAAGTTATTGGCAAACAAAATGCGGATGTAGGAGCCACATATTGTATGTTGTTTATGGTCTCATTTATATTATTTATTGATTATTATATTGTGCACTTATATTATAGGTGGTAGGCGTTTTCATCTCGGTTTGAGCGGAAGTGATAACATATTTGTTTGCTTCACCTGTTCACCTGGGTTTTTTTGGGCTTTAACAGAGAGGGGGTGAGCCTAGGAGCGAACACTTTCTGTTGACCGCCGCACTAACGCACTTATTTCGACTCACAAAGTAACTTTACATTTGGTAACTGCAGTGCTAGTTGTATTTTACGTGTGGAGGAATAAATTATTGCAATACAATCTCGAGCGTGTCACAGTGTGCTTATGCATCTCTCAGTGTTTAGTCCCTTGCGGCAGCACTTTGTCAGACTGCTTACAGCTGCAACAGCTGATTTACACATCAAGCAGACGCATAACAAAATTAGCAGTTGTGTTTCTGGCCAGCTGATGAATGCAACTCCAGTATTCACTCCTTTTAGCCGTTTTGGTCTCATTTAGCTGCTAAATGCTCCACCATGTTCACCAGCTGGCTGCTAACTCTCTGTCTGCCTTTTGGTGCTGAGCAGGTCGCATTCAGTTGGATTTGAGAGCTTTTCCACTAAAAACTGCTGCCTGGCGTTGCTAGAAACAAGAGAGCGCTGAGAGTAAAGCAAAACACTAAAGCTGCAGTCGGTAAAACTAAAATAACGGGCTGAAAGATGCTGAAAAGCTCAGAAGAGCTGTGGGTTCATCACTATAAGAGATCCTTTTCACATGAAACATAGAAATTTGATAATGTTAAACATTGATTAGTGCTGCTTTAACATTTATTAATTGATTTGGTCAAACTCTGTGTACACTGTTGAGTAAGTTCCTGTGTTTGTTCCTCAGTACTACTCCTACTTTATCATTTTGAAAATACTGTGCATCTAACGTCACTGTCACAAGGGTCTCTAAAACTCTACAATACTCTATCTTCCTTCCACTTAGAAGGTGACTGGTATCTGTTGTTATTTGACCTTTGACTATTTACTTCTTTTAACACTGGGAATTCAGGACATTGGCTCATTCTATTTGTGTTCTTCTGTCCTTTTGTGGGTTGAGGGGGTACCATTTTTCCCCCTTTTGGTGATTTGGTTTGGTGACAAACACATGTTGCATGTAGCTGCAGGTAAACAACTGCTGTACCTTCAGTACCAACAGCCCGAAGAGGATGGACATCGTGTTTATAGACAATCTTTTCCTCCAGGACCATCTGCACCGAAACAATGATCTGAGCCATGATGATGAGAAGGTCTCCTGCAGAAGACAGACAGAAGAGAGTAATTGTCTTTAATTTACTGCGGTTATAAATAAATAAATACATAATTCTAAATCCTTTTCAATGTAGTTTCATGTTGTACTGAGATTTCATACGTAGATATGTTGCCTGCTGTACTGTATCATATGAAACCTTTTAACCAAATAATGGCTACACTTTATTTACTTTTCCTGCTGTTATATTGCAACACCATGGATTGACCAGAGATGATTACAGCAGCACATAAAGCACACCGAAACTAAAATCCACCTCACCTGTGAGGACGTCGCTAAGTTTGTGCGTGTCGTCTTTGTGCCCGCTGAAGAAGTCGGCGAGGCCCACTATGACCAGGCCCAAGATGGTGATGAAGATGCCGAGCCACTGACTGGGTAGCAGGCGTCGCCCCAGGAACGCCACAGAAAGCAGACCAGTGAAGATGATGACGGCTCCGCGCAGCATCTGGAAGCTAGAGGCGCTGGTCATGTTGAGAGCTGAGAACCCAAAAACTTTCATTAACCAAGTTCATTTTCTACAAATTTTTTATTGTCCACGAAGGACATATGTCTTGGACACATGATCACATTTATCATCTGGAAATGCTTACTTTCTTTTCCATGACACATACACAATCAAATCATTCTACTCAATGAAGTTGAAAGGCAGTGGCTGCAAACCACACCCAAGTGACACTAAGGAAAACAAACACTATCTTTGATTCGATTACCTTTTTCCTGACGAATGGATTCTTTAAAGAGAAGTAGATCATCTTTTCTGTTTGGCTAATGGGATTTACGTCATTTTATTGACCTTTGACGTGGAAAAATAGATCAGGACACAAGCTTTCAAATGCTGATGCCTACCACGAACACCAGATAAACAACACAGGAGCACTTTAAACAAAAGTTCACTTACCAACATACATGATGGAGGTGGCCGTCATGTCACACATGGCGGGTGGGAAGAAGAGGAGAGGGTTGAAGCTCTGGCCTGGGTTTATCTTGGGCTCTGGGCGACGTCTGTCATAGCAAAGTAAGATGTATAAGGCCGCAATACAGCTGAACTCGCCCAGAAACATGCCCACTGCCTGGACAGGGAGAGTGAGAGGAAGACACAGAGGGGAAACAGATTATCATTTTTGATTTAACAGCAGTTCAGAAAATAATTACTGATTGGATTTTACTTTTTTTTTTTTAAAGATTATTATTTTGGGGCATTCCTGCCTTTAATGGCTAGGACAGCTGAGATATGAAAGGGGAGAGACATGCAGGAAACTGTCATAGGTCGGACTCGAACCCTGGACCTTCTGCGTCAAGGAATAAACCTCTACATTTGTGCGCCCGCTGTACCAACTGAGCTAACCCAGCCAGTAGAGTCACAATTACACAATAATAAACACAATTAACCTGCATATCTTTTAGACTGTGGGAGAAAGCTGGAGAACCCAGATAAAAAACAAACAAACACGCTAACACATGGGAGAACATGCAAACTCCACACAGGAGGGCCCAAGGTTCAAACCCGGAACCACTGAACCACTGTGCCAGCATATACAGCTGTGTCCAAACTAAAATTGGCATTATTTTTGATTTAAATCAGTAACTATCTGATTAATCAATAACTAAACATGACAAATTTTTGAAGCAGGTACCTGACAGTATTTAATAATTGTGCTACAGACACATTTCGGTCAGTACCAAGAAAGAATTGAGGATCAATACCGCCCTTTTTTGGCAAATGTGGTGCTGAGTGAAAATCAAGTGCGATACAATCCTGTCACCTTTATTACTTTACCTGGACAAACGGGTGAGTAAATGCATGTTCACGGTCACCATGGCAACCCTTCGCTGAGAACATGTCAGCCCATCTGTCAGACAAGAAGACATGATTACAACTTAATCATGGACATTTTACACAACCAACTATACATAAATACATCCAAATGAGAAAGTGGTTTGCCACACAGAGCAGCAACGATTCGCCGATTAATCAGCAATTATTTTGATAAGCGATTCATTGTTTGTCTCTTTTTTTTAATTGCCAAACTTTAGCTTCTCAAATGTGATGACTCGCTGCCTTTCTCTGTCATATACAATATTAAAATGAATATATAAATATTTTTTGGACTCTTGGTCAGACAAAACAAGCAATCTGTATACATCACCTTGTGCTGTGGGAAATCATAACAGGCATTTACCATTTTCCACTATTTTCTGACATTTTATAAACAAAAAAAGTAACCGCCTAATTAACAACTATGCGAGTCTGTTAAAGAGTTTTGTTTTTTTGCTTTTCACCAGCAATCAACTGAAAAATACTGGTGTGAAGATTTCTGCATTGAAGGTACATTTGTTTCACAAGCCCTCACATAAAATACTGTAAAGTCATTAAAAATAATAATAACTTTATTTGTATAGCAACTTTAAAAACAACAGTTTACAAAGAGCTTTACCAGAACAAAAACAAACAAAACATAAACATACACAGCACATCAGTACACATACCAATACATACACAACAAAAGATGGGGCAGCTCTAAAGGACAGGAAGGAGAAAAAATGTACAAGTAGATCGAAGATAAGTGGAAATAGCAAGTTATAGGAGGACAGTCAGTAAGTGGCGATGAACAGAGAAAAGGCAAAAGGATAAAAAGATAAAAAACACAGCATCACATAAAAGCAAGTCTATAAAAATGTGTTTTAAGAAGTGATTTAAAAGAAGTCACTGATTCAACAAGCCTTATCTCCTCGGGCAGGTCGCATACACAGCCGAGGCGCCCTGATCGAGAAGGCACGATCACCTCTGGTTACAAGCCTCGACCTTGGAACGGTTAAAAGGGCCCCACCGAGGATCTAAGGCTGCGAACAGGCTCGTATGGGACAAGCATCTCTGAGATATAGTCGGGGGCCAGACCGTGACAAGCCTTAAAAGTGATCAGTAAAATCTTAAAATCAATTCTAAAATGGACAGGGAGCCAGTGAAGTGAAGCTAAGATGGAGTAATGTGTTTCCATCTGTTAAAACCAGTGAGAAGCCTGGCTGCTGAGTTTTGAACCAGCTGGAGGAGGGTTAGTGATTTGTGGTTGATGCCGGTTAAAAGAGAGTTTCAGTAATCTAGACGGGAGAAAATGAGGGCATGTCTGTGGGTCGTGCTGTGACAGTATGTTTTTATTTTGGAAATGGTTCTGATATGGAGGAAGCAGGACTGGACAACTGTATTGATATGTGGGGGTGAAGTTGAAGTCTGAGTCAAAAATGACACCTAAGTTTTTTGGCAGTGGGTTTGATAGTACTGGATAGTGGACCGAGGCTGATGGGACTAGGGATGGTGTTAGGTGGATTGAACAGTATTATTTCAGATTTGGAGGTGTTAAGTTGGAGAAAGTTATGGGCCGTCCAGCGGTTCACATCTCTGATGCAGTCTGAGACTGTAGCCGGGCTTCTCGGATCGTTTGGTCTCAGTGGGAGGTAAATCTGTATGTCGTCAGCATAGCAATGAAAAGAAACATTATGCCGCTGGAGAATTTGGCCGAGTGGAAGCACATAAATTGAGAATAAAATTTGACCTAAGATGGAACCCTAATTTGAGGTTGCTCGAGAAGTTATTGAGTACTGAAGTCCACATAACCCAGTGACTTTTATAGGCAGACAGTCAAAAAAGCATGACAAGCATGTGGGTGTCCTGTCTGCTTCAAAATGCAAGACAAGGGAATGTTGGCTCTAAAGTTAATGACACAGCACTTCCTTTAAATGCAACAACTCCTGAGCTTATCACTACAAGAAGGAAACTTGATCCAAAGGACTATTCCTGTTCATTTGTGGTCACTGTGTTTTGGGTTAAATATCTTCATAAAGTGCATGTTTGCATGAAAGGAAAGAGGGAACTTGCACCAAAATTATCAACCTACATGCTATAACTGATCTTAGCTGTAAGGCTTTAAAACCAGCGCTGTGACAAAGCTGGTGTCAGGTGACTGTAGTGAAACTTTACCTGTTAGTTGCTGATATTCTTCTTGGGGCAACATGACACAGCTTGCTTTGTCTGACACATTAGCACTCAAACCGTGATTCATACAACATTTGTGAATTTTGTTTCATGGACAAAACCCACAAAAGGACAGAGACGTGCGTGTCCGGCAGCAGAGAGCTGACATCACAGATTATTGGGGAAGTTAAAAAGCTGAATTACTTGTTTCACGAGGATACCAAGCCTTTTCCTATCGTGACAGTAATGAGAGAGGACTGAAATGTATTAGTGGGATAAATCAGTTAAGTTGTTTATCAAGAAAAAAATACCAAATAGTCTCTCCAGTTTCTTTAATGTGATGATTTCCACAGTTTTATATAACTGTAAATTGAATATCTTTGGGATTTGGTTGATCAAAACAAGTAACTAGACATTAAAAAGGGCATTTTTCACTATTGTCTGGTGTTAATCAATGTATTGAAATAATAATCTGCATGGTAATTGATAGTGAAATGTGGTTGGTAAATTGCAGCCCTTAAATATACAGGAGTCCTTTCAGGACTGAAATGATTGGTGGATTAATACCCTTCGTCAGTCAAAAGAAAATCAATTGTTGTTGCGATCAAGGGCAAATGCAAAACATTAGTTTCCTGCCTCTCAGATGTGCCTTTTTCTGTTTTATAGTTAGTTGCAGCTTTGAAGTAGGCTATATAATGACACATCTTTCATTTTAGCTACTGTATTAACCCTACAAATAAAGCTGAACTAGGCTATTAACGTTACAATCCTGTGACAGAACATGAAGGCCTGAGTCAAAGCATGTCTGTTAAACACAGGCAGTTTATTTTGGATAACGTTAGAAATGTATTTGACTAGATCAAATTGTTTAAGGAGTCTTCACATGCCAGTTGCTTCCTGGCAACACTCGTATTAAGTTTGTCAATAAAATTGAAATGTCAGTCCTTACATAATAGCTTTCTGTAGCTTCCATCACATTTATTATAAAGCTAACAATACGTTAGCATGCTGTTTACCAGAACACGTTACGTGCTATAGATACAGTACCTACAACTACGAATGGGTAACATGCTTACTTAGCTATACTTTGAAACAAAAACAAACAAGCTAGCTCGATTAACCTTAGTTAAGTTAGCTAAATAATGAACTAATAAGCACTAGAGTTAACCATTTAGCTAGCTGCATGTTGTGTTAAACATTGGTCCAACTCTGTTTAACAGCAAATTCTCCTACAGTGAAATAAACTGTAACGTAACTACAAACACATGGACACCAGTAGAAAAACATAAATCAATCTACTCACTTTGCTGATAATGTGTTGAGAGACCCAGTTGTGAGCATAAGTCCCGCGAGGAACAGCTGGTATGTAGTCCAATCTATCATGTTGGACGTGTAAACGGGACAAACGAACCGGGCACAGACAACCACCTAACTGTTTTTTGTTTGATGAGACCCAGAAGGTTGTTATTCGCCATGGGATCTCCTCCTCTGCCTGTAAACGCCACATGACAACTCAGTCAGCTGACCGCTTCGCAAACAACACGCCTTCTTCAGGTTTTGTCGGAAATCACGGAATCGACAATACGAAGAAGAGCATGAGGGATGATCGATATCATTTTTCCAATATACAACAATGCTCTGGAATAATAGAGGCAGCTTACTTAAAAAAAGGAAATTAAGATACATGTTGAAATAGGCTAACTATCTTTGCGGTAATGCTATATTTTAGTCAAGATAAGATTGAAAATTCTTTTCATATTTTCCTAATAGAAAATCGGCAGAACCCAAGCCAAACTGTACTTTATTAATGAATTTAAAAATGTATTTCCACCCTATATATAGACCATAACCGCTTTGTCTTTCTCTAAGAATTCAAGTTTATACCTGACGTGGAAAACTGCAGTTGTGAATGTGTTGCGTAATTAGTTTTGTCTTTATTTCTCGCCATAGACTGTAGGCCTATACAAAGAGCTTCCCACCCAATGCACTTAAACACAAGTTATTATTATGTCTGCAGATATATAAAAAATGAGTTTATAAGGGGACATTAAAGGCAGCATGAAATGCGTCATGGATGAACAGCAGAGGGCGTCAAAGACCAGATAGACCATCTAGGATTTGAAAGTGGGACCACAGTACATTTTCCCCTCTGCAGGCTACATTTCCCCTAAAACGTGCACTCCACTTTCCACCAGGATGCCACCCCTTAGCGCTTATGATGTCAATTTTAGGCTTTTCAAAACCTACAAATAAAGTTAGGGATGTGCAGGTTAATCCATATAAACCTGAAAAAAAGATAATAAAATGAACAACAAATATGTGATACCTGTCTTGCAATTACCTTTGAACATATGTGGCCCTGCACACACCAAACTGAACGAAAGTAAGACATCACACAGATTTTTCTTTGCTGAAGAAATAGGCTTATTATGAGCTCCTCTCTTAGTTTCACTCCTGTGGTGTTACAGGGTTAACAGTATTCTTCTTCCCAGACAGTTGATGAGGTCAAGGAGTTGTCTGCTCTGTCACTCTTTGTGAAGCATCTCATCTCTCCTCTCACTGCAGAGAGAAGGAAAACCACTTAACATTTACCTATCATAGATCAAAGATACAGACACCTATCAAAGATTAACCGGAGTCAAATTCCTTGTTTGTTTGCGCAAACCTGGCCAATAAAGCTGATTCTGATTCTGATCATATAGCTATGTTCAAGTGCTGGTATGAATGCAAAATCATGGGGCTGTCCAGTGACTACAGTGGATTTCCTGCATGCATATGTATCATAGAATAGGACATACTTGTATTGAAGACACCTGGGAATTAGACTAATTAAAGTGCTGGATAGTTTTACTGCAGCAGGACAGTGGCAAAACTTAGATTTGCAACAAAAAGCTTGACATTTATATCCATACTACATGTCTGCAGGTTTCATACTCTGAGCACAGTTGCTGGATAAAAAGTCAGAGGATCACCAAAGTCATTAGGATACATCTTCAGGGGCCGATATACAAATATGTATGGAAATCCATCTAATAGCAATTGCCATCTCTAAAAACCCAAAATAATGTTAAAAAAGAAAAAGGATTATTCCTCAGTATTAAAATGCGTTGTTGTGAACAACTTGACATGTTTGCTTGACAATGGTGATAAGACTCAAGGGGCAATAAATCAGCAACTACTATTGTCAATCTGGCCAGTAATTCAGAATCAGCACATACAGCTAAAAACAAGAACAACAAAGCTGAACAAGGTAAACATAAACATTTGACTACTACAGTATGTACAAATTTTTTTTTTATATAAAAAGTACATAAAAACATACATACATACATACATACATACAGTACATACATACATACATGTAAAGAAACATTTCTATGAGGATTGTGCACAGTAATACAATACAATACAATCATATTCAAGATGTCTTCCACTGGACCAACCAAGATGGACGAACAGCTACTAACAGCTAACGGGTCAGCTATACTCCAATATTCATGAAATGCATGTACTGCAGGATATTTGTTAAACATCATCTTCAATGAGCCTGCAATTATTTAGATATATCTTGAAATGTCCCTTGTGAAGAGTCACAACATCTGTGGCAGCAATGAAAAAAATATGAGTGCCCAGGAGCATTACCATTTCATGCTGAATGGCCCTGAAACATTTGACAGACAGCAACCTCTAGTGGTGTGAGGTTAGACCTGCGGGAAGGAAAGGTGGCAGGGCAGCACTTCGTGTTACACGCAGCACATCTGAGGCCACTGAAATGTCAGCTGAGCAGACTGAGGCGGGTCACAGCTTGATAAAAAGCTTCATGCGAGAACAGTCCATTATTCATGTTCACCGCTCAGCAATGCTCACCTGTGCATACTTTACATAGATTTCACTGGAGATGACCCCGGGCTGTTACCTAACCTGTACATCGGCTCAGAGCAAAAGCCGGACTGTTCAGATCAAAGATAACCTGCAGACAAATACAATTAGTAATGGTACTCACTGGCAGGCTTTAAATCTCTGCCATAATCGGATTACCTTTAATTACTTTTGACTCATTAAAGTGTACAATGTTTAGACCTTTTCTCTTTATTGTAAAAGTGTTGTGTTATAAAGCTATATCACACAATATTTTTTGTTTCTGCAATCCAAAACTGCTTTGGACATCATTCAAATATGAGCAATGCAACTAAAAACCCATTGATTTTAAAAGTAATTTAACAGTTTATTGTATTATGTAGTTCAAAATTATCTTGAGTACTCAAATGCTCCCAGGCAACACTTTATTTTACACATTTATAAATAATATACCTATAATAGAAATTTATAACACACTAGCAGGTGTAGTTGTTTTTAATGTATCTAATTATGTATGAAAACATGTTTATCACTATTTTGCATGTCAGAATTTCAAATACATACAGTATCACATAGCTGTACGTGTATATATATATATATATATATATATAAAATGATGGATAATGACACACTTGCACTGATGAGAAGTGATTGATGTTGATACATTTTTAAATACTTCAAATGTCCTGCTTACAACTCCATTGTAGTGTCTTATAAATAACTTATTAATGCTAAATAGGAAGGGGTTACAATTAAGTTGCCTTAACACTCCTATAATGACCTGGATGACTGATTTGACATCGTTAAATAGATTTGTAAGCAATCCTGCTACAGTGTATATGATCAATACCACTAAACACTTGATTTGAAGGTTGTTTCTTATGTAATCCTGACATTGTTATTTTCGCCTGTAACAAGCTGAACCATCACCTACTGCATTGATTTTAATGCTACATCTCAGAACTTCATACTGATTGCACAGAGTCTATAAATGAAGCTATAGTTACACACTGAGAAGCATCGGCCTGATTGGGTTTCAAACATAAATATCTTGACAAGCCCTTCAAAATCAGCTGTCACAATTGTCCCTGGTCTTACGTAAGCCGTGTGAGGTAGCTTTAATATGATTTGGTACATTCTATGGGATTGTTTCTCTTTAAAGCCTCTTATATCCTTCAGATAATCTATAAATAAACCCTTCTGAGGGAAGGTATGATTAGCTAAAGTTAAAAGAAGAAACTAAAAATCTTTGAGGGTTTTTGGAAACCCCTTAAACTCTGGAGAAGAACAACTAAAACCCTCTTATCGATCCACTGTTTACTTAATTAATTAACCTCAAATTTGCATCTTAATTGGACATTTCATGTCCTTTACATGCAAATTAAAATTGGGGTTTTAGACACTTTTAGAGTTTTTCACTTTAAAATTATTTTAATCAATCTTTGCTGTTTCAAAAAGAAGACATTGTTAATAAAAAGTGAAAGCATGCAGATTATCCATTAAAAAGCCTTGATGAGGCAGGTTTACCCTATAATATGTAATATGCACGTGAAGGCCACATGATCATCTCCTCTATCACCTACAGTGTCAGTAGAACAGCCTGCAGACTAAAACACTGCAGATAATGTAAAGTGATAACACAACTGTTCTCTGCTTCCTCCTCGTAGGTAGAGTTGATATTTGGATATTCACAAGTTGAAATCGACAGTTGAAATTTTGAAATTGACGCGAAATGTCAAACGATGAGTTTTGTTGTTGAAATTTTTGGTTGTTGTTGTTTAGAGTATACAAATTAACACACACACACACACACACACACACACACACACACACACACACACACACACACACACACACACACACACACACACACACACACGGCAGGATCTGAACCCGCGTCTCAATGTTGACGGTCTGTATCCTTAACCACTGGACCATCTTAACACAAAGAACCAGAGAGAGAAAGAAGATCAGACTGAAGCTGCAGAAAATTAATCTCCATCAACATACAGAAACTAAGTTTACAGACTGAAACATGTTTCAACAGATTTAGAGTAAAACAGATTCACACTGACACATGTTCACACTGACACGCTCACACAACAAAGATCTAATTCCATTTAGTTTCAAATTTGCTTAATCTTGATAACCTAGCTGGTAGAAAATATGTTTTACAGTCTGAAGGTTGTGGGTTCAATTCCACCTGTTTTTCTTTGTGTTTTCCTTTGTCAACCCTCAGAGGACTGTTTCATAAAGGTGTCTCTTATTTTGAAAAGCCTGTCTTGAATGAGCCTGACAAACTAAACCAGGATCAATCTGTTTCATAAAGAACCTCAGAGCTGATCAGAGCCTTAGACATCTCAGAACAGGAAATCAGTCCAAACTAGACAAAAGCTCTGAAAGTGGCACGTTGAAGGTGACTTTACTTGAAGGCCGAAGAGTAAAAGCACTGTATCAACTTTCCTAACTTGTAAAATGACTCATATCTCAGCTCAGCCAAAATGTATGTCAGCTTGAACCTGTCAGCAGCTGCTGCTGGAGCTCACACAATGTTTATGGAACGCTCGATCACATTAAACTTATTAAAAGATCTTTTGGACAAAAAGCAAAATTACTCTCACTAAAACAGATTCACACTAATTCTTCTCTATTTGACACACAGACACCAGCTGGTAGAGAAGGTGCTTTACAGTCTAAAGATTGGGGGTTCAACTCCTACCTGGAATCCACAGAGGGCTGTTGCATAATGTTGTCTCTTGTTATTTTCTCTTATGTCACACCAAATGCATGATTTTAGGGGAATTGTTGGGTCTCTGTAAATATAGTGTGGTTTAGACCTACTCTATCTGTAAAGTGTCCTGAGATAACATCTGTTATGAATTGACACTAAAAATAAATGGAATTGAAATTAAAATATTGGGAAAAGCCTGTCTTGAAATTCAATTTCAAAAGGCAAAAACGATGCTACCATGCCGATATAATGCAGTTTTGTGGTTGATGATGACCTCAAAAGATTTCTGTAAAGTTTCATGAGATATAGTGGAAGATAGTCTGCAGTAGATTGTCAGGAGCCTGTCTGGGATTGGCACATGATTGCTGCTTGATTTGGAAAGTAAGCGGCTGGTGGCGGCACTCTATTCCTGTTTAAAAAAATAACTTATAGGACGTTTTCATATTGGCAGACATTCTCAACTTTTATGTATTCTTTTTTTTAAACATTTGACTGAAAGACACTCCCTAGACGATAGAAAACATAGTAGAAATGCTTTGTGTTTGAATTTGTGCTGCTGTTGAACATCACCACCACACAACGACACTAAAGGTTTACATTCATGCCTACACATGTACATTCATTTGACGTGATTCTGATGTTCTTATATAATGTAATTATTCATCTCATCCTTCTGGCACTGAGTTCACTAGTGAGCTGGAGCCATATTTATTAAGAGCAAAGTTAAATAACTAGGTAAGGTAAGGATAAGTGACTGTGCACTAGTATCCAATAGGAGCAATAATGTCTAAAGAAACAAGGAGATGCAATCAAGAACAATCACACAAACATGCTTTATTGGCCAGTATTTTCTAACCAAAGACTTTAGCCTTGAACATCACTTTTGAGTAGCTTTATAATCATTTATGAAAAATCAGAAACTGTCAGTTATGCTTTTTACAGTTATCCCTTGACTGCAGTATGGCCTTCTCTGTTTAAACAGTGGCTCACCATTACTGGCACTGTTTATATACTGATTTACTGCATCGAAATGTATTGCATGAGCTTTCCATACTAGGATAGCATAAACAACAGTTACCCTGAACTCTGCAGACACACAGCAAGACTTCCAGGATGAGCTATTGTTTAAATATCATTCTTTCTATTCTGGAAATTTGTCAGTGAAAGGTGAGATTAAGAGAGCAAGGGACTTCTTTCAGGAATGAAAGTAAAATTAGGATTGCAAATCTGTAGCCAAACTTTATTTTTATAAGTCTTTTATTGAATTGGTTCTTACTTTTGCCATGATTGCTCGGTACGGTAACCTGAACATCAGGGACAAAAACCCTCTCAGCCATATTGTAAAGGTGGCTGGCAAGGTGATAGGTTTCCCACAGTCCCCCTTGATGGTTATTTTGACCAGCAAGTACTCCAGCAAGCACTCCTGACTGCATATCAAGTTTACCATTTGGGTTAATAAAGTGACTGAACTGAACTGAAACTATAGAAAACTCAAATTTTTAAGATGTTTGAAATTCAAATGATTGAAATATTATTTACCATTGGTTCATGACAGCAGGTCTTGTAGAAACACGAGTAAGGGCAGAAGCTGGAGTCCATATTTGGTCTCAGTAACACAAGGACAGATTTTCTTTGTGTGAGGATGAGACTTTGCCTGGTCCTACCAGGTTCTCATACATTTCATTTGTACAGAGAGTCTGGCCACTCTCCATTGACAAGTGTTAACTTCCTTCAAGGCGGGTACTCTGTTGAAGTTTAAAACTATTGGATCTGCTCAGAGCCACTCTGGATCTGCCATAACCAATTGCCAACGTTTGGTCGTGACGTCGGCTTAGCATCGCTAACTTTCGCTTTAGCTAACTCCTTCACCACTAACGGAGTGAACTGGAAAATCAAACTTTGCCTGAAATAAAACTATCAGATGAGAATCATAATAGAAAAAGGCATGACAATCAGTCTGTGTGACAAGAAAATAAATTTAGATTTTGCTTAATTGCATGTTTTTTCATCTGGGACACAAACGGCACGTTGCAACCTTTTATCTCATGCAGCAACTTCACTGTTGGCACAATGCTATAAGGCAAATTTGATATGCTGTGCATGTTAAAATATGACGCAGACGCGCCTGACCTGCGACCCACTGTCTCCTTTGTCCACTCGTCTCCTCTCTAATTATTATCCACTGTATCAGCAACACACCAGGACAGTTGTCGTGATTATGCATCAGCCGCTGAGGGCTGTCATTGGTTATGCAAGCGCTCTGCAGCGGTGCTGAGTGTGCTAGTAGCTGGAGCCGGAGCTCCTTAAGGCCCTGCGTGGCCTGAAGAGGCTTTCAAACACACGTGGCTTTAGAAGAATTATTAAGTACTTTGTCCCTTTGAGAGATGTTATTTGAGTAGGCTTGTAATGGAAAGTATTCTTGAGACGGAAGAGAAAACCCACCTGGGGATTGTACGTTTGTTATTAACTTTTCTTTCACATTGAGCCCGCTTATTATTAACGTGAAGACCTCAGAAGTGTGGTAATAGTGAAAGAAAGTTTACATTAATCACATACAGACAATATGATCAGCCTTTTCTAAGAGCAGAAAATCACTTGTGTATATTGATTTGTACTTGTTTCATTGTATTGTTTGTTTAAGATTGTTAGGACAAAGTGCTGCGATACATAAGGAGGCCAGAAAAGGAGGAGAGTATTGTAATTTTCATTTCTGCTGAAGGGAGGGTCTGACTGTTTTCGAAAAGCATGGGAGGGGATGTTTTTCTTTCCCTATATTCATCATACTTTAATTTATCCTTCCCTTGTGAGATTTATTCAAAAAAGATATCAAAATTGTAACATAGAAATGACTATATGTCTGCCAGTTCTGCACATTTTCAATACATGGGTGATTTGAACTTAAAGCTTTGGTAATATATATTATCTTGCACACAAAACCAAATTCTTTTATGAATGAAGCAAGAACCTATAGGCAGCGTAGTGTTCTTTTGTTTCAAACATAAAAAGTAGGTGGAATATTTTGTGTAACGTGACAATGTTTCCCATAGTGAATATGAATGTTCTGTTTTAATCGAGTATATCATTTAAATGCTTTTCCTCTTTTACTTATGGTCTAAAGAAAATATAAAAAAATTATAGTTGGGGAGAGTCTTGCTTTATAAAAAAAAGTGAAACATAATGTTCAGATCTTCTTCCCACCCCAATCATTTTCATACAGTCGCTCTTTATTTTTCTTTTGCAACTTTACTGTGTAAATGTTTTGAGCTAATTTGTATTGTCGCCTAAATAAACAACATGATGAGAAGAAATCCTTCCAATTACAGAACACATTTATGTGTTTTTAAATGCAAAAGTGTACTTTTTTTCTACTGCTACTTCTCATGCTTCATTATATGCATCATCAGGGCTATTTCAGGATCTTCCCACAGTTGCCACTGGCTGTAATCTTTGCTAAAAATCTTGAGACTCCGACTGCCCATTTATCACTGAGTATTTTTTCTTATTGGAGCTATTATTATAATATGAATACCCTGTATGATTAAAGTGGTTTTGTTTTTTAAGAAATCTTGTTGCATAATTATGATTTTGAGTACAATCACAATATCATCAGCAGTGTTAATGTCATTAATAATCCCTCTACATTTCACTGTCCAGAATGTTACATGGCTGGTTGTGTATGGATTTCACAGCAATCACTCCAGCTCATATCTGGGCTGATTATCTAACCGTCGTGGAGCTTTGCGACATGGCCGGGGTGTGCGGGGGCATGGAGAGCCTGGCAAATTTTCCTGCAGATCTTCTTGGAGGACACCTAATCACAAGTGACACAGGAGCAGCACTGCAGATTTGATGTTAATCCATCCTGAAGTCAGAAACATTTCTAAGGCTCTCAGCGGTTCTTTCTAGATAAAAGGGCACAATTGAAATTGTGCCATGAAGGCTGCGATGGGATACCTATTTCAATTATTTACACTCACCTTAGGCTAGGAGTAAGGAGTAAAAAAACTGGACTTTAAGCATCCAAATAATTTACTGTCAAGCTTTAAGATCTGCCACAACACACAGCAGCTTGTGTCTGTGCAGGGTTTCCCTGTTGCTCTACTTGGTATTGAATATACTGTATGAGCTTGTTCTGTTATGATATGCATGTTACAATATTAGACCCTTTTTAGGGGGGGGCTCAATTTCTGTGCTTCAAGTGAGAGTTTGCGAACTTGTCTGTCAGTGACAGAGGACAAACAATAACAGGTTCAAAGGGCTTGAAACAGGTTTAATATCCTGTGTGGCTGTCGCCAATGCTATGCACCTGTAACCCAGTCAAGGAAAGCGTAAACAGAAACGTAGTTTTAGCCAATCGGAGGTGGTTGTGCCACTCTCCCACCTTTGGCTGAATCTAATCTGTCAGAGGGAGAGCGGGAGTGCGGGAGGTCAGGTTTAGTTCCATCACAGTGTTAATAGTGTCAAAAAAAGTTAGCTGACATTGTTGTTCAGTAGCTAGCTCCGAGATTATCAGCTAATGAAATAACGGATTTAGCAGGGGGGGTTAACACTTGCACTGTATCCGTGTCACATTCTCATTAGGGGCTGAGTCCCCCTAAAGGTTTGATAAAAAGAGAATGAAAAAAATCCACACCGACCTCTTTTTTTTGGCTGTCAAAGCAGAGTTGAGGCTCCAAGGTTGACATACACTGTATGACAGAGCTTTCCTGAAGCCCTGTCTACTCTGGTATAAGTGAGTGTTGCTTTTTCAGCTTTGAACTCAATGTGCTGTGACGTTGCAGAAATAAAAAAGTCTCAGAAGGACTAGGTAAGAATAACATTTAATATTAGTGAACGGCCCGATTGCTTGTCCACCGATAGCTTATTGCTGCTTGCTCATCCAAATGACTTCACACTTGACACTTCCTTAGGTCCTGAGCAATACACCTGCCATGACATAGTTGCATCCCCTAGCATTGCTACATTATATGCGTCATTTGCTAACAGCTAGCTTTTTGGGACCAGGCTATTTCCGGGACCGAAGTGTTTATTCTGACGATTACATCGCTGTAGTTTAAAATGTTCGGGTTTGCTACAATAGAACATCTCCGGTCTCTCTTTCTTCATCGGTTCTTAAATGTACGGCAGCGAGCGACGGAGAGCAAGGTGTGACCAACAAGCTGTTGTACATTACACACTACTAATAAATATTCCCCATAGATCTCTAGAGCTCACACTCAACACTGAACTTCTTTTGGTTCTAGGCAATACACGCGCCAAGAGTGAAGTTGATCGGATGAACGGCAGTTGAGATAATCGAAAGACAGGCAGACAGACAGACAGAGACTCCTTCCATTTTTAGCTAGATTAAGATGGTGTGCATAAAATATGGAAAAGAAAGATTTTTGATCAACCACTTCAATTCTTCCTTAAAGCCTGAACGAAGATATTAAGTGATTGAATGACTGTAAGGCTTCTGAACTCTACTCTTCTCTGACGTACGTGTTTTTTGATGTCTAATGGCTGTGACGCTCTCTTTTGATTGTCTCTCTGCAGTGCAGCTCTATTAAATCAGCCTGGCAAACCTCCCCATTAGTCATTATTATTACGTTGATTATACACTGATGGTCCAACACCAGATACTCTAATCAGCAAAAGTCTCACATGAAGACCTGCTGTTACATATATATTTTCCATAGCTTTTATTCACCAGGTTTGGTGTGTTGAGACTAAGGATGTCTTACTTGGCAGCACATTTACAGACAGTTTATAGTTTAAATAAAAGATTATTGAACAAGGAGAAAAGAGAGCAGCAGCACGCACACTCATTTAACGGTTGTTCCCTGGTGAGTACACATTTTTAGTCTGTTGAGAAATTAAAAAAAAAATCATCTGCAGTTGCATTCATTTTTCAAGACCTTCCAAGACTGCCTCACCGACACTGTAGGATGACGTTGCAAACAGAAAGTCAGTGAGTTATACATTCAGTTAACCATAAAATAGAGTTCAGCTGCATTGACAAGTTCAGATAATCCTTTACTATATTATACTATAGTCCCCTTTTGTCAGTATTAGACTATGGTGAAGTAATTTATACGCATCTTCATCTCTTTTGGAAAAACTGGATGTAGTCGATCATGCTGCCTTGTGGTTCGTAACTGGTGCAAACACATCATCGTAACTTATATGAAATGGTTCGAGAGATCACTGTGTTTAAGGAGAATAAACCCATATGTTAATTCTTATTGCAAAAGCTTTACTGGGTAAATTACCGCAGTGCATATCCAGTTAACTGACTTATCACTAATGGTCCCTATCACTTGAACAGAGCTGGGTAAATCTGCCTTTAAAGTCAGTTTTTACAGAACAATTTATTGCTTTCAACAGTTGCCATTATTTGCCACGATTCCATAAACCTCTGATTTCTGTATGTTTTGCGTCTGTTGTTATGTTTTGGTAGGCAAATTAAGGGTGATTGGGACATTTTTTGAATTTCCACCTTGTGTATGCTTTCTTGCCATCAATTAAAAAAAATGGATGACACATGATACATTTCTGTAATACTGAAGATGTTGCCTAACAATTTGAGGAGGAAAAAAGGTTATTCTATTCCAAGGAGACAAGCATACCCTTTTGTGTAAACTGACCTAAAACCCTATCTTTTTGTAACATTTGGGTGAATGGGAAAGCCCCTATCATTGATTTAGGCTAGTGTTAGAATATTTATTGCACAATTTAATTAATACTTTGATATAATGTCTCACGCACATTTTCCTTTTCCTGTTCATCATTATGAATTAAGACTCCATGTTCATTTCTGTTAACCATTAATACTAAAGGTTTAAAAATCCATCCACAATTCATATAGCTGTTTATTTGTTTTTTCCCTGTGTCTCCCTTTTGCTGTCTTCCTGCATCTCTCTTCCTGTTTCACTGGTACCATTCTAATCTGCAGTAGATCAATCAGTTAGGGATGGGTTAAGAGGTCTAGGCTAAACTTAGTGTTATGTTTGGTTTGGAAAGTGTATAGGATAGCTGGTCCAGCAAGCAAAAACACAAAACGGCGAGCAAAATCCAGCTACAGTAGTCTATGAATATGTTAGTGGTTAAGTAGGGGTCTGCACACATGAAGAGTTTGGGAATCACTAATCTAGAGCATACACAATGGTTCTCTATTGCAAGGTTGATCATATTTTTCATTAGCAAAGCCTTTTAGCACTGTAGCATCCACCCATAATAAAAATAACCTAATTCCAAAAGTAGAAACATGATATTGACAAATTGTTTACTGATTTTGTTGCAGTAGTACATCATATTCATGTTTCCATCAAAGACTTGTGCAATATATTAGCTACATGACAATTTTATGACCTTATGATGAAAACTCCTTACCTGCATTGCACATGGATGTATTAAGAGAACAGCATTGCATGGTCAACTTCCTGTTTGACGCTTGCTCCGCCCACCTATGGGATGTCACACAAATGAGGGCATGCAATTTTGATTATGTAGTTTCACAGCTGAGCTGAGTAAAAAGGTTTTCATCAGGCGAGAAAATTAACCCTGTATAGTTGTACTGTCCCATTTGACTTTATGTCCAAACACCTTTTATTCACTATGTTTTTTTTGTAATGGAATCTGTTCCCGTTTGTAAGTAAGTAAGTAAGTAAGTAAGTAAGTAAGTAAAGTTTATTTATATACCACTTATCACAGACTAAGACACAAATTAGCAGTGCTTCACAGGCCAAATAAAAAAAATACATTAAAACAAATCGATAGTCAATTAAAATCACAATAAATCACAATAAATCACAATATATCACAAAGGCAAAAGAATACAGCCAATGTGGCTAAACGAACGCCTGACTAAAGAGATGCGTCTTTAGATGCTTTTTAAAAATATCAACAGAGACCGCCACTCTTAAAACATGTGGCAAAGCCTTCCACAGTCTAGGAACCACTGTTTCAAAAGCTCTGTCATCTTTAGTTTTCAGCTTTGTACGGGGAACAGCCAGTAAGCCCTGGTCTGAGGACCTTAATGATCTGCTGACAACATAAGGGTGCAGCAGATGTTGTTATACTTGTATATGAAACTTTTTAGTTTGCTGCCAATCTTGACCAGAACTTTCTGGTAGAAGAGACATTGTATCTCAATGGGACCTTTCTGGTTATATAAAATGTAGTCTCACATTGCCAGACCTTCCTCTACAGCGCTGCGGAGGAGGGTCTGGCCTAGTCCACGCAGCATTCTGGGATGGGTAAAAACATGTTCTGGTTTATTGACATTTCTTTAAACCAATCTCAATTGTCATGGGCGGTGCTAAGCACTGGACGGAGCAACGGTGCCTCTGCAAAATAGCCTCGGGAAGGAACTTGTTTTGGTGGAACGTGCTCGTTCAAAAGATGTTTTAGTAGTACAACAGAAAACTCAGATTGGACAGATAGTCTATCTAGCTGTCTGGATTTACCCTGCAGAGATCTGAGGAGCAGTTAGTCCTCACAAATCAACCACAGTTTAGAATGCCAATACAAAGAAAGCAGAAGCTGAGGGACATCTGGCCAAAATGAGGGACATCCGACGGAATTTCCGGCGGCACCTGAACAATCCTGGAAATGACGATGTCGTCGATATAGACTAAATAAAATGAAGACCAGTGCATGGGTCATCAATTTCAGGTTCCATTGTTCAATCCATAACTCCTCCTGTCCAAGTGTCCTTCAGCTAAACACTGAACCCCATCTTCTGGCTCAGTGAATGTGACACGTATGATTTAAAACAAAGAATTGAAAAAATATATATACCAGTAACAGCCCTAGGGAAATGAATCATCCAGCATGTTCTGTACCAAACATCAACTCTTACAATTCTGTATAATAGTAAGTGCTTCATGTTGTTCATAAACAGTAGATAATAGTTCTCCCAGCTTTACAGTTTCTCTGCAGCACATCAGTGATTGTAGTGAAATCAGTAACATGGCTCCCGGTCGGATTCTGCATGCTGTCGCCAGTGTTCCCACTTGTTCTTGTCTCAGCTGACGGCATCAGCTGATCAGAAAAACATCTCGCCAACTGCCAACAGCTTGTTTGGCCACAAAGCTGGGTTCATGTCTGAAGCCATGCGAGCAGAATGACTACAGAGGAGATGGTAGGTGGGGGGGGAAGGAGTCGACGGCTGCAGAGCCGGAGGTCACAGTTATGTAACACCACTAATGTCAGACCATCACATAAGATGAGACCCTCCCCAGCATCCCTGTTGCTGGATGCCATTTTCTCTTTACATCAGTTAAAATAATCACAGTACAGCCAATCTGAAACTTTGAAGCCAGCCGCTTCAAACCAGCGTGTCCAGCGGATTCAGGTGTAAAATATAGATGGAACAAGGTCAATGTGTCCTGACTTCTATGGAAACGGTTTTTGTGTGCAATTAAATCCTATCTATCATCTCTGAAGTGCCTATTTCTGATTGATTTTGATTCCTCCTGTGATGGCTCACTTTTCACAAATACCACAAAAATAGCAAAAAGAAAATGAAAGAAGCGTCAATCTTAGTCTTTAAATGCCACCAACTAGGAAATAAATGATCCCCACTGAGAATAGGTGTGCAGATTTTGCCTCATTTTTGTCCTAAAAAAACACACCACCATCCCTTCTAACATCCTATATTGTTATATATGGATTTCAGTTGTAATGGATGTGGTTGATGGCATGCAAGTCCATTAACTGCTTTATTTTGGGTACATTATTACTCAATTGTTTGATTTTATTCTTAGAAATCATGTTTTGGCCATCTAAACGATATAGAACTGAATTTCAAAGACAGACAGACAAACAACAAAGAGCTACGGAGCTTTTTGGCTTCATCTCTTTTTGTTGAAAAAGTAATTGTTCAGTGAGTTAGCAGCAGCTACTGTTCTGAACTGAAACTGATCAGCAACAGAAAATATTCATGTCCTGATTTCACAAAAAGACACAAGGAGAATGATTATGAAACTGAGTGCCACCATACATATAGGGCAGGAGGAATAATGTAGAATAAACTGCTCATCTTTAGTTAAAGAAATAGTTCAACATTTTCGTAAGTATGTGTATTCGCTTTCTTGCCTAGAGTTAGATACCACTCTCACGTATGTACAATAAATATGGAGCTACAGCCAGCAGCTGGTTAGCTTAGCTTAGCATAAAGACTGGAAAGGGGGGAAGCAGTGACCATGGCTCTGTATTTTTAATAGACAGACATTAAAATTACATAAATCGTCTCATAAAAAACCCTCAAGTATATATATATATATATATAGGAGTATGTATGACGGTCGTATATGTTGCATTGGAAATCGACTTATAATGTTGTTTAGATATGAGGATGTGTTGGTTTCGGAGGTCAAGGATGAATCTTCAAATTAAATGAATTAATAAAAATGTAAACAGGGACCTGGTTCGTGCTGTGAGGAAGGACTGTGATAGAAACATGTCAGCAGTGATATTTCAATGAGACAAAGCTCTACAGGCATTGACTGCTTTGATAATGTGTTACTTATTTCTACTTTTGAAGTGGTTTATGCAACATCTTATAAATGCTGCAATGTTTATGTGAGACAGAGAAGACTCAATAAAGAGAATAACTTTTTTTTTTTTAAGTATAACACTTTCCAGCAAAGGAGAAATAATAAGAAGACAGAAGGACACAGAGAAAGAAAAATTCCCATTTTACAGAGTGGGATTGATGTGTGATGTGTCTGTTTGATGACTTACATCTTGATGGGTTTTTCTTTCATGAGTGGCAATGATTATTGTGACATAAGTGTTACTTTGCTGTCAATCTCAAGAAAGCAAATAGTGAAAGGAAAGAGTAATTTTGACATGCCAGTTAGTAATACACACCATCTTGCTTTCTTCAGAAGAGATGGTTTTCGGCACATAAAAAGACATTTCCTCTTTATGTGATTTACAACAGAGAGTGGAGCAGGCCATTAATGGTATTCTCCGCTTGTGAAATCAAGGTCCTGGCAGTAATTTCAGTTTCCTGTGAAAAATGACTTGGCTTAATGCAATGCAATGGGAATGAGGTATGAGAGGATCTGAATCTTGGACATTCAGAAGTGAGGCTCTGGAAATATAAAAAACCCATCACCCACTAAACAAACATTGTAATCCTCTCCACTTTCATTTATTCCTGTGAATATGCTCTGCTCCCTCTGAAAAGGACTCACCCAGAGATTATTATGTGGAATAATGACAGCGTATTCTACAAGTTCCCAATCTTAAGAGACAAAAGCGTGACAGGAAAAGCTTAAATGAAATGAAGGATGAGGTGGTTGTGTTTTTGCAAATTTGGTAGAAAAAAAAAAAAAAAAAAATGTCAAATGCCCCCTGGTTATTCAGAGTGTAGTGTTTCTTCTCCTCCCAGCCCCCTTTTAACCTTCTTGTTCTGTTACAAACACTTAAACAAAGTAAAGATGACCCTTTCCATCTAGTTTCTTGGTGATAGAAATGGCTTTGTACGTGTGATTAACAGCCATACTGTAGCAGAGAGTGCTTCATATACTGGAACTATACAACCCAGGCTGCACTATAATTACACAGGAGAACATTTAGTCTACATGTGGCCTTGCATATTATTTTTCCACTCATCGGTCACCTCTAAAGAATCTTTAATTTTATCTGAAGTGAAGAAAAGCCTTACATAAGAAGACAAACATTTACATATGTCTTTAAATGTTATATTAATGTGTCATTAACCTTTTCTTGTGTTTATACAAGGCAAAAACGGAGCAAAATGGTTAAACATAAGCATCACTTCAGATTGAATTTTTCTTCAGTTCATTTTGTAACGCTTGGCCGTCCAAGCATGAAGAACTGCAGCCTGTCAGATGTCATTTGTGTCTTAAACTCATAGATCCATGCTTTGTCTGTAGTTTGCTGAGATTACACAGCTCTAAGAAGAGCTCATCAGTGGGTTTTTAAACAAGACTGAGAATGTGTTTGGATGGCATTGTAACACTTGGATAGATAACACATAACCAAAAGACTATATGCATCAGAGAATAAAAATAAACTAACAAAAACACGCAGGGCTGTAGCTATAGAGGACAGGATGTTCTCAGTGTTGTTTCAGAGAATTTGGTAAAGGGGGAGTAGTTTAAATTATATTACACAAAACAATGGTCAAAGTTAAAGTTGCCTGTTTTTAGGCTAAAAAAAATAAATATACCAGTTTCTCCACTATAATTATATGATGATTATTATGCTTATTTGGTGGCTTAAAAACTATGATAGGGTTATACTGGGGGACTTTGAACACTTAACCTCAGTATTTCCAAAATCCTGGACACAGCCCTGCTTATGATGCCTCATAAAAGAATTAAAAAAGACCATCTTGTGATGGGATCACACAAGCCACAACGCAAAATTGGGCCAGGGGTGTAAAGTGGGGGGACTCCTTCCATACTTCCTATCCCTATACTTTCAGCAGCCCTGCTCAGACCACAAACATTTTCGAACTCTGCGACAGTGACAAAATCTGGTTGCAGACAAACACCTGGAAAGAGCTCATAACTGCCTAGGTGCCTCCAGGACCACATTTTGATAACACATACACACACACACACACACACACACACACACACACACACACACACACACACACACACACACACACACACACACACAGTGAAAGGTGAAAACTATACCAGCATCGCTTTCGCGGCTGGTAAAAGGCTCTCACATTTTTTTCACTAGTACTACCCATGTTGTGAGAATATACAGTATACGATTGGAGGTTTATTATTGAGGTCTATGTTATTTATTTATGTTTTTATCATGTTATAGTAACTGAAAATACAAGCAGTTTACAAAAAAAAGTTTTACAGCACCAGTGGAGCATTTATTACAGTATTTGTTTACATCTGGATCACAGATGTGCAGATAATCAGGACTCAGATTCAGGTTCGGAGCATCCAGCAGGAGTGTGTTCTTTGGTCATATGTTCACACTTTGAGTCAGAATATGTGCAGAACAGAACATGTAACAGAATATTATTGGGGTTGTCTTATGAAACTGGGATATACAATTGTTGTTCATCTGCATGATAGTGGTAATTGAAAATCTGAAGCATGATATTGCTGACGAGAATGCACAAGAACTTTTGTCCTGCAAGACATGAACAAAACTAATCAAGCTCTCTAGAAATCCGTACATGTTAAACATTTATATTGTTATTATGTGTTTGTGGTTATCGTATAAACCAGAACGACAGGTGATGTAAAGATAAAGATGAGCTGTAGAGGAACACTGTGTCTGTAGCCTATGTCAGGCCTCGCAGGGTGGATGAAAGGTAATGAAGGACATCAAGATCTCAGCTGATTGTTTCTCCTTCGTGGTGGAGCGGAAGAGTTTATGGTTTGCAGCTATAAAGGTGCAAATGTGACAGTTATAAAAAAATGTAACAGGGGTGAGTAAATTTAGTCATGTCGCCCTAGCTTTAGTTATGTAATAAAGGCCACGCTAAAAAGTTAGTCATGATGAAAGCAGTGGTGACACAGTCACCAGAGATTTGCTGCAACGGTGTCCGAACAGGCCAGTCTACATGGTAGGTGTGTGTCTTTGTGTATCATTGTTTTCTCCTGTTTTGAATTCCACAGAGCTCCTATTTACAGCAGAATGAATGTTAGTAACACTTGTGGTTGTTGAAGGCATCTCTATTTGTCCAATATATATTCCCGGGTGGTACATGTGCTCATTTCACCTGCAATCTGTACAGCATTAAATGTGGACTGTATCAAGAATGACACACATACAATCAGCTGTCTGTAATATTGTATGCTATTACTGAACCACTGGAACGCTTACAGTATTGGCTGCATTCAGTATCAGGTACAGTACAGCAAATCTCTTGTTGGTCTAACCTTGACTGACTTCTAGCTTTTCCATCTGTGATGTTCAACACTGTGTATGTATGTGTAAAACAAGGGAATGAGTCTCTTCATTGCTAAAGCCAGAGGAGAGCTAGACATGTTTAAAGTGCTGTTTACTTTGTATAATATGGAACACTTTTTCTAGAGAACTGCACTCTCAATGCTTTAACATGCTAATTTTGAGCCACCTGCTTTTGATCTTATTCAGGACATGATGCTTACATGGAACAAGAGGAACCTGGTTATTCATATCCCTGTATACATGTAAACATACTGTATGTACCCTGTATACAGGTTCATGGTCAATTGTTTGCAGGTGTGTCTGATTTTTTTCACCATCTCAAGGATTCTGTTCAGAGACCTGGATACGGTGTTTACATGCCACAATATCCTGGTTTCTTTTGGAGTACTACAAGGTAGAATATGAAGGTTTCTCAAAACCAGGATAAGGCCTTATTCACATTTCTGAAATTAGGACATAATGTTCTCATTCACTGTTCGTATTTATACCCATGAAAAGTAATGCACTGCAATGTAATTTGTATATAACCCACGTACAGTAATCATGAGCCAGGACGTGCAGCGCTGACGTACTATAAAGAGCGACAAAATCTGTGTAGGGTTTGTGGTCGAGGTGGATGGATGGTTCAAACAAACAAACACAGGATTTGAATAGAGGAGACCACTGTTCGTGTACTGTGTGAAAGCAAAAGTCATGTTTATTTTTTAATTTTGTTACCTAACTTACATACTTAACCTACACCACGCACATAAGTTATGTAACAAACGTACTGTTTTCTACCCAAACCACCATCTTTTCCTAAACCTCACCAAGTAGTTTTGTTGCCTAAACAGGTCCTGCACTGCAGGTGATTGCGCACTGATCGCTCATCTTGCTGGACATCGGCAGGATAACACACGTACTATTGTGAATACTGTAACTTCGTAAGATATCAGAACTGTTGTATGAGAATACGTTGGATGTTTACATCAATCAAAAAACCCGGTTATAACCAGGATATGAGAGCACACACTGTAAATACACTAATTGACACCATTATGGCCACTTTGTGTAGAATGTTTGTGATTATAGCATCTTGATAGCATCAAATTATTCTGATGCCATGAGTTTGTGTTTGTAGAAAAATACTGGAGAAATTTGAAACGAGATTAACAGCTATTGTGCAATCAATAATTAAAAATATATTTCGCGGTATTTTGCTGATTTAAATCCAGCTTTGTGTCATGGCGCCACAGAGGGAAGCCACACACTGTTCATCTAAACAAACTGCGCACACTGCCATGACACAGAGCTGGATTAAATCAGCAAAATATCTCTTTAAGTTATGTTTTTTTTTAACTAACAGAAGACAGAATGAGGAATTATTTCAACACATATAATTATTGAGTATTAAAATGACTGCAAAATGTCTGCTGAATTATTTTGGTGTCTTCTTATTTTTCATGAAGTTTTCAGCAGGTCTTGGCTCATTTGAACACTTATTACAGTAGATTTCTCAACAAAGTGAATGTTTTATACACCAGCAGTACAGTATGCCATGATGGAAAGTTAACACTAATAATTTCAAATAACTGACTGAATATTAACATACAACAATAACAACAATATCATAGTTAGAGTTGACACTCAAATGAATACATTAATGAACATTTTTTAATTAAATCATATTTTATTATGATTGAAAAAAAAAAAAACATACTGTAAATGTGAAGACACACACAGAGCCAACTGCAGTCCCTCTTTCAATGCATGAGAGATGCCGAACAATGTTCAAATGAGAAGCCGCCTAGGCCAAAATTGAATACTTGACATGCACATACATGCATACACTCATGGATATACATACACATGCATGCATAACATGAGAATGAGTATGAGGGTATATGAGTGTGAGTATGTACTGTATGTATGTGCATGTTTGAGTATGTAGAATGTGAAGTGTTTGTACCAGTATATCCAGTATGTATGTGCAAGTCAACCATTCAATTGTGGTGGCTTCTCATATTTACATACATTTATAAGAATGTTCCAGTCGAAAAAGAAAAGATGAAAATGTGATTGGAAGTGTTGTGATATGACTAAAATATTGAGACACTGTAACATAAAACTACAAAAAATAAAACAATGACCATGTAAGAAAATGACTAAAACAAGAACAAAAATTAACACTGCATAAAGACCTTAGTTGGCTGAATCAAGTGTGTTTAGGTAGGGCTGGAGCAAAGACCCCCTAAGTGAATGAGGTGCAAACTCTGAGGTCATTTATTAGTGAGATGTACTGCTATTACTCTCAATCATTAATAACAGAGTATCGAGTCAAACATCTCAGAACACAAGAATGAATTAATTAGGGCGTATCATTTACATAACATGTGATGCCATTAAATAAAAAATAAAATAGTGCCCTAATGCAACAGTCTTCCAAGGTGCAGTAGTGAATACGATATGACTCTCTCTACTATGCACAAAGTCAGCTTACATGTTCCAAGTTAAACTATCAGAATATAGTTGTTCTATAAGAAAACATATGCTGAGCAACAAGCACATAACACTGTGTGATGCACAGGAAGAAACTATGAAAAAGAAATTCATAGTGATGAGGTCTGAAAGGGTGGGCAGGGAGGCCTAGTGGTTACAGACACTGTCACAGGTTTGATCTCCACAACAGCTACAAGTGTCCCGTCCTTTAGCAAGACATTTAAGCCAAACTTGCTCGATCATTCTTCACCAATCATTTATTAAATGCCGTCAATATGAGTTTTCTCATGGGAGGAAAAAAAGATGAAACAGACCAGAAAGTTTGGCATGAACCTGCACTTTAGTTACAGACACACAGGAGAAGACACTGAGAATGTATATATTTAAATATTTCACTGTAAAAATAAGCTTTCCCTCAACCCTCAACACCTACAAGTTAAGTGTCCAAATATATACACCTTTCAATTTCACTGCAGTGAGTATAATTCTTACAACCAAAGATTAAGAGTCTTTTTGGAAAAAGTGGATTATTCAATAAAATAGTTCTTCATAGCGGGGCATTATATACAATCCCTCTTAAAAACATGTCTCACAGTGTACTTTGTCCCTTTTTATATATATATATATATATATATATTAGAACATGAAATTCTGTCTTAACAAAGAAAATACTGAATTCAATATTATGACATTTAATATTGGAATTCAGAAGTGCACAGAGAGCTGCACACGTGTGTTTTTCCCCTGTCTTCTAACAGCAACAGTCTCAGAGTTTGTGTAATGAATGCTTCTCAAACAACCATTAGAATTATTTCTCAGTGACATCAGTTACTATGTTAGTCCTACATGGTTTGTGCTGAGATAATGGAAGTTAAATACATGAATCTGGAGACAGCAGCAGACTCTTGCCAGAAAGAAGCACAGATCAGGAGTACTGCAGCTCTTTAGGGCTGGAGTTGCGTTCCCCTGATGTCCTCAGATAATCTAGTACCACAGTAGAAGGGCCCTCTTTTGGGACTTGACTAAAGCATGAAGTCCTCCAGGTTTAGATGGAACTTCTGCGTTTCTTGAGTCTTCTGTAGGTGTTGATGCTGTGCAGACCAGTGGAAACTGAGCTGATGCCTGAGTGGCGTTGCATGCTGCACACGCAGCCATTAGAGTGCAGGGTGTTGGAAAAAGCCTCTCCCTGCTCCATGTAGGTGTCCGAAGTGGAGAGGTCACGTGGGATGATCATGGGTATGGAATATTGCAGCTTCTCTCTACTCTTGTACCAAAGGCAAGAGCACATGGATTGGAAGTGGAGCACTTCGGAGTAAACGTTACGTAGACCCCGGCTCCCCGACCCACCCCCACTACCTTCAACTGCAGTTCCTCCGCCGCACACAGATGGTGTGGAGGAGGAGGATGCCTGGTCTACGGAACAGTGAATGTGTCCACCCGCCTGACCGTTATGAGCGAGGAGAGCCCTCTGCTCAGCATCCCTCTTCTCGTCCTCGGCGTTCATGGTCATGAACCGCAGCACTGCCAAGTTGAGGAAGGCTCCGATCACAGCCAGGCCCGTCAGGATGTAGATGAAGCTAAAGACCACATACTCCGGCTTGTTCTGCAGAGCGTGCTCATTCTGCAGCGCTACATAATCCCCGAAGCCGATGGTGGTGAGCGTGATGAAGCAATAGTAGTAAGCATGAAAGAAGCTCCATCCCTCAAAGTGTGAGAAGGCCAGCGCCCCCAAGCACAGTGTGCTCATGCAGGATATGAAGCCGATGATCACCATGTTGACCATGGAGACCTCAGTGCGCCTCATGCCAAGGCACTTCTTCAGGCGGTGGAGCAGGTACCTGACGAAGGTGTTGATCCGCTCACCCACGCTCTGGAACATGACCAAGGTGAGCGGGATGCCCAGGACGGCGTAAAGCATGCAGAACACCTTCCCTCCATC
The DNA here is from genome assembly GCF_008315115.2 of Sander lucioperca. Lineage (NCBI taxonomy): Eukaryota > Metazoa > Chordata > Actinopteri > Perciformes > Percidae > Sander > Sander lucioperca. Next base: position 11,765,899 of record NC_050191.1, read on the forward strand.
TGTGCTGGGGGCTGCATGGCCATATCCTGATGGAAAGAAGGAGAAAGGAGCAGGGTTACTAGGGCAGAACTAATTAAATCTACACTGCAGAGGACAGGGGTCTGAGAAAAGAAGGCTGGAGGCTGGGAAAGATAGTCAAACCCAGAGTAGACCAATATAAATGATTTGTATTTTTTGAGCAGCACTTCTTATAAATTCAGAGACTCTTCATTTCACAGCAGCAGCATGCAATTGAAGATGAGAATGCACAGCAGTGTAGCGGAAAGGGACATGTATTGATGTTGTGTATGGGAGAGAGAGCCTGAATAATTTATTGACAATTGGTCTCTGCAGAATGACTTCAGCTAATGAGTAGATTTGCACCTAATTAGTCCTTACATTTTCCAGATCAAATAGACAGTCCTTTTATTTTGTAAATCACTCTTTGTCATGCAGTCCTTTGAATCGTTGGATTATCAGAGGCCTACAGCAAAATAAAATAAGTTAACAGTGTGGTTTGTGTGTGCGCTTCACTGAGTCTTCTGGACACAGCCCGATAAAAAACAAGAATCCAAATGGGCCCACAAAACTCAAAGTTAATTAAGCAACTCCATTGGACAAAACATGTCATGTCAAAGTTTAAAGAAGGAGCTTTTCAGTAATTTGTTTGCCATGAAACAGAGAATAGCTAATAAATCATTTACTATATAGACATATTGTCGTATAGTCAGTGATTGAAATGGCTGCTTGGAGAATACTAGCAAATGCTCACTATCAGCCAATTTAAGATACGGCATAACTCATACTGACTGAGTCATTCTGAATGCACTCACATTGTGGAGCTCGTGAATTTCAAGATGGATTTAAAATCCCTTTTCAGGTTCACCTCCATTTCAGGTTAAGCGTCAACCTTTTGTCCCATAACGTCATCCTCTCACTCCTATTGTCCCACAGGATATGGCGCCCTTGCATGCAACATTATTACCCGCTAAGATATATTCCACACATGTGGACCTGTTGCACATGGGAGCTGAGAGATGATGGCCCTGATAACAATGGGATCAGCAAATAGAAAAAGGTTGACCAACAGTTTGAATGTAATTACTCTTGGGGTTGATTTAATTCTTTTGGCTCTGGTTTTATTGTCACACTGATCCGTGCGGTTGAGCCATCTGTCTGTCTGGTGCCAAATCTGTTTAAAGCTTTTCCAGTTGGGCCGCCAAAATGAGAGCCATTACAACTGATGTATCTCCTCGTGGAAGGAAAAACCTGGCCCGCTCCCTGAGCGAAGAGACATTTTGCTTTTTTCAAATCTCATCCCCTACAAAGACATTTATCCCATTTTGTGATGACAGAGAGATGACTGACAAATACTTTACTCTGAATAGTTATTGACCTATTGCAGTCTATTTTACCACAGAGACTTGTTCTCTGGCCAGTTGATGACCTTAAAGATGAAGTGTTCCTAATTTGTTAATTTAAATAGATTTTAAACTACATGATATTTTACACAAGTATGTTAAAATGATGCAACTGTTTTCTCATACAATTGAACTCTCAAAAGTTAGGTCAGATTGGTCGGGTTTGCATTCGTACCTTTATGACATGGAAAGGCAGAACCTGATCATTTGAACCATTTATATTCGGTTTATTCAATAGTTTTAGCTATCGTTTCATTCCTATTTTTCAAATTATTTGCGAAATGCACAATCGTTCCACGTCCCCCTGCCACAACTGCAGAGTACCCATTTATGTGAATCACTGCTGTCCTATACAATATGTTAAACTCTTACAACATATGCACTACAATGCACTACCTTTAGTAGTGCATTTCAGAGGATCTTTGACGTTATTAATGTTGCTGTACCCAAACTGCCGGCTATCGGCTAGTAGCTAACATCAGCGGTAGCTAGTAGCACGACATAATGATTACATCTCCTTGGTTCTCTTAATATATTCAGCATTTATTTTGCATTTAAACAATGAGGAACAGCAAAAACACGATGTTTAACGTTAGTAAATATTTTAGACAATGAACGGCGAGTTCTCCATGTATGCTTGTTTCTATAGCTATATAGAGAAGCTCATGAACGAGTGTTGCTACGTCAACTCAACCAAACTGTCGCTAGTGCGCATGTCAATCGTGATGTCATTGGCCGAACAATGCGGAAGATCCAGGTATTTTGTATTAATTTTTTGGGGCATTTTTAGGCCTTTATTGACAGGACAGCTGAAGAAATAAAAGGGGAGAGAGAGGGGGAATTGCATGCAGCAAAGGGCCGCAGGTGGGAGTCAAACCCGGGCACGCTGCGTCGAGGAGTAAACCTCTATATATGGGCGCCCACTCTACCAACTGAGCTATCTGGGCGCCCGATCCAGGTATTGTTTGAGCTCCATGAGTGCTTCATGCGCCATTGAGCAACTCTCATTGGAATGAACGGGGCTTTGCACCGAATGCTGTATTCTTTTAATACATCCATGAGTGGGGAGAGACAGTTGGAGCATGCACAGATGCTTAACACGATCTGACCCCGGTTAAGGTGTATAGATTCAGGAATACCCCGGTTACTAAGGAAGTTCTCTAGGTCTGTTAACCAGGTTATGAGAACTCAGATTGTAACCGGGGTAAGGTGTTTAGATGGCACCTTCCATTTATTTTGTGTTGGCATTCTAAACTCCAGTGGATTTATGAAGACTATGGTTAACTGCTCCTCAGATCTCTGCAGGATAAATCCAGACAGCTAGCTAGTCTGTCTAATCTGAGTTTTCTGTTGCACGACTAAAACAACTTTTGAACGTACACATTCCACCAAAACAAGTTCCTTCCTAAGGCTATTTTGCAGCGGCACAGTGGCTCTGTCCGGCGCATAGAGCCACCCATGACAATTGTGATTGGTTTAAAGAAATGCCAATAAACCAGAGCACGTTTTTCTCCCATCCTGGAATGCTGTGTGGACTAGCCAGACCCTCCTCCGCAGCGCTGTGGAGGAAGGTCTGGCAATGCGAGACTAAACATTGGTTAACCCTAGCTACCTTAAAATGGACCATGAGTGAGTTTTATTTACTATGAATACATTTTAAAAGAGAAAGAATGTGTTACTTCTTATTTAAAAGGTTACTCTTGTCTCATTTTATAAAGTATATTGTATGTCAGAGGCTATGAGTAAATAATGTAAATCCACTCATTGACCATTCATCAAAGAGCAGGACAGTGTGTTCAGGTGAGCACAGAGGCTGAGCTGCAGGCCTGTTAGGAGCTGTCAACAGCAGCAAGCAGCTTATTGAGACACGGAGACGACCAGAGTGACAGTGGTGCTCGTCAAAAGCAGACGCAGGAGCTGGAGGCGACAAGGCCAGCAGTCCCGCGTGGAGAGAGTGGAGAGGCCCGCATGACAAGATCACCCTCCCCTGTCCTCCCCCGCTCCCCCACAGGAGTGACAAAGTTATCATGAGACAGGACGTCTCCGCGGGTTGTCCTGGTACGCAGCGGAAAGCCACCAGGGCCACGCGCTCTGTTTACATGGATTCCAGTCATTGCCACTGGGAGAGGAAAAAGTGTAGCCTCACCGCTCTAAAAGGTGAAAAAAACAGAGGTACAATTGACATCTGAAGAACCCCACACTCTTGCACAGTCTGAAACTGAGGCATTAATACTGAGCAGGTTTGGCTGCAACTATTGGCACATATTTCATGGCTAGACAGGGAGAAACACAGAGGAGACATCTGGGAAATTACAGGCTTTAGGTTTTTCCTAAGGAGACAGTAATTCCCTCTAAAATTAGCTCAGTTTCTCAATTTGTAAGGATTGTTGCAAAATATAAAAAGGAGAATCAAAGACTTTACTGCAACTTGGGGCTGATTGTCTCATAACCTAATTTCTATAATTATCATGTGAAAGAAAATATGGAAATTGCATAACAATGAAAGGGCGATAAGAGCTTATAGAAGACTTATTAGGCAAAACTAACAAGCAGCAGAGGCTTGGGCTAATAAATGTCAACAAAACACAGGTGCACCATAATTTAAACTCTCATTCTCATCTCGCTGCTGCCTCTCATTACATAATCATAATTTACAGCCAATCGTTTAAAGCCTCTAGCAACAGGTTCATTTAAATGTTTCAAAACAAATCATTTCACAGAAAGGATAAATATTCCCCTATGATATCCTTTGCCATTCTAAAATACTACCAATATAATTTAATATGATATAATATAATTTAATTTCAAGTCTTGAACACATTTTATGCCCTCTAAATCATTTCACAATTTTGAATCCTCTTGTTCATTTTAGCAAAGGGGCGTACAGCTTTATTCAGTGCTGTGCCATATAAACCCTCTCAGATTTTCTAATTAAATATTGTCTTCCAACACTGCTCATCTGTAAGAATGCAAATAATACCATTGATGCTGGCTGTTTGACCTTTTGGTCCTGGGAGTGCTAGTTTGTCTCCAAAGATGACAGCTCAGTGCATACAGTTCCTTTCTCGTAGTATTTGCCTCTAAAACACATCGCCCACTGCATCCAAAGTCCTCATTATACTGATTAATTAGGCAGGGATAAAACAGGCTTTGGAAATACATCAAAGAATGGCATAATGTGCCTGTCAGGGCTCCGGTTCTCTGTCACTCAATTCAATTTTCATTGATTACCAGGCACAATTTGTTCTCGCCAACATGATGAGGAGCACCTATTCATCAAGCACATCACCTCAGCTAATGGGACAGGATTGTGAAAGAGATGGCACATATATCACAGGCTAATTTATCAAGAATTTTTAAAAGAATGAAGAAGCTGTTGAAATCCATCTGTGAGTAAAAAAATATATATAACATGCAAGCAAAAAACCTCAAAGGTGAAATTTTAAATCATGAAATACAAATATGTGCACACCAGTGGGGCCAGGATTACAAATTACGCAATGAAACATGACATGTTATATACACATACATCTAACAAAAAGTTTCCACAGAGTCTCTGGAGAGGCGACTTCAGGATGTGGATTCGGTAACTGAAATGCTGGTGGCAGCGTTGCTCTCTGGGGTTCAGTGGTGACTGATAATGTCCTCAGACATCTCTGCACCCTGGAGACTGGCCAGTGTCACACTGTATAATACACTCATCAGTGTGTGTGTGTGTGTGTGTGTGTGTGTGTGTGTGTGTGTGTTTGTGTGTGTGTGTGTCTATGGGGCAGGGTTTCACTCCAGACAGAGTTAAAGGTGAAAACAGTAGCTGACTGGATACTGTTTTATTTGCGTAGTGGCACAGGTATAATGAACAGATAGCATCTCATGTGTTGATTCCTTTGGTTGCGTATTTGCTGTTATGCATTTGGTCTTTTTTTTTAAGGGCTCTTGTTACTGCTTTAAAACAAATGTATTGTATGTAAAGCTTTTTGACATATATGATCTATCTTTTTAACAATCATTTAAGTGTAAATGTGTCTTTTATTCATCTGCTTTTAACTTATTAACTATTATTATTTTAACGGATTTTAAATCTTTCCAAAGACACCAAATATTTTAGAATTATGGGGGAATTTGTATAAATGATTAGCAATTTATCTAGACGATTTCCATTTGATTGAATGCTGCAACCATTGCAAACCATGGAGTCTCGGGTTTGAATATGTGTCACTAAGTGAACATCATAGAGCTTCTTGTGATTGGTTCCTGCAAATGTGTAACGGAAGCAGGATAGATAAACGTACAGGTTTCCAGCCTGAGCTGCAGGGCAAAATCAAATCGCCGGCAGATCGTGCTGGGTTTACCCAGTCTAACCTACTGTAGGAGCAAAATAAGGTCAAAACTGTATGTTTGATTGCTTATATGTTGGATCATAAAATGAAAAAAAAAGTATAAGAAATTATGATGAAATAGTTTTCTGTGCTTTTGGTTATTAAAAAGCATCTGCTGCTGCTTGTAAAGCGTATTGCTGTAAGTGCATAACTGAAGGTGATTCAGAAATTTTGATTAACTCAGAGCTTCTCTCATCTGGATTATGGCAGTTACATACTGTGAGGATACTGTTTAAAGAGATTTAAGGGGGGGAAAAATCAAACAAAAAAAGTGTAAAAGTAAGCAGGATAAAAGAGGAAACTATGTCCTTGAGAAAAAAAACTGATGTTTAACAGATTTGAGAACCAAGACACTTATTCATATTATAAAATACACATATTCAAGAGGAATTCTGACTGTTTTTGATAGATTAGACACCAGGGTTGAATGACATTTAAATGTCAAAAAAACCCACTGACAACTTAAATTTGAAAAACTGTACAGGCACAAATCCACCCGTCAGCAGTTAGTTAAAAACTCCTATTGAAGCTGAGGAACTGGAGTAGACGTAATCATTTACAGCTCTACTAAGAGGACATTACTGACAGTATGTATCACTGTAGTGGTCAGTAAACAAATTCCTTCTGCAATGCTGATGTGTGCTCAGAGGTGTTACACAGAATCACAATATTCAGCCGTATATGGCTAGCCTAGTTCTTCACCGTACAGGTGGCCCGAGCAGCCGTCCCGGTATGACGTCACTCTTATCAGCATTTACACCATCCCCTAAAATGTTGCGCAGATTGGGGAATGTTCTGTACAACTGTGCAAATAAACACAGATCATGTCATCCATTTGGTACAGGCCGTCTTTGAGCAGCAACCCACTCTGCTTCCCAGCATGCCTTCTCCACAGCTGGCTTTCATCTCCAGCTGTGTCTGGCCAAAGATAACATTACACGACCTGACAAAGTGTAACTCTTGTCCACTTGTAAGCATCCAGGATTTCCACACCCAAAAAAATGTTACATTAAAAGTCGACTATGATCCTGTATTTCCCACGACTGATGTCCAGTCTCTATCTGAAAGGTGGACCTGCAGACCCCTATTAATTCTCAGTCACAGACACCTCAAACTCCAGATGACCCCGTCATTGTTTATTCAGGCACTCAAACACAAGCTCTGGTCCTCCCGCCTCCCTCCATTACTCCGTCCGGCTTTTGACCCACAAGGCATTGCTGACAGCTGCTGTGTAATGTCTGTGTGTGTGTGTGTGTGTGTGTGTGTGTGTGTGTGTGTGTGTGTGTGTGTGTGTGTGTGTGTATGTGTGTGTGTGTGTGTGTGTGTGTGTGTGTGTGTGTGTGTGTGTGTGTGTCTGTGTGTGTGTGTGTGTGTGTGTGTGTGTGTGTGTGTGTGTGTGTGTGTGTGAAAGAAAAGAACTCTAGGACTATGTTTAATTGGGGAAATAAATATCAATATTTAAAGTCAGTTATGAATCTAGAAAAAAGAAGCATATTTGCCTCATTGATTTTCAATGAGTCATGAATTAAATAGAAAGCCTTTTTGCTGTTTTAATACTTTCAGTGCAGTATTATTCAGTCAGGCAGCAGAGGTGAAAAGCTGAATAGCAACATATGGTATCAGTTAATCAAGTTATTTGTCCTGAAAAAAAAAAAAAAAAAAAAAAATACAATGTACCCCAAGACCTACTTAAGCAAAGTTTGCCCCTATTTGCTTTCTAAGTAACGAGCGATTTGCTTCGCTAGGCATTTTGGGATAGCAGGTGATTTACATGTACAGGACTGACCAGCGACAAAAACAAAAAGGGAATGGTCAAAGGTTGAAAATGTTTTACTTTATGCAAATGAAAGAAAAACCGTGATGCCTTTCAAGTTCAGCCTTTAGCAGGTAGATATAAACATCTATGGGGGAGAAGATTATTATTGCAGCCACTTTTGTACATCCCTTATCTTTTTAAATAAATAAAATTGCAGGTTTAAACAGGACCGATGGCGCTAAATGTGTTCTCTTTCAGTGAATTTTGCTGCACTAAAATAACATCCTATTACTTTTGTTCTTGCTAACGACAAACATCAGTCATTATTCGCAATGCCACAACAGTTCTTGTAGCAAAAATGTAAACATACAAACTTAGTATTATGTGTTTGAACAAGTGACTAATACTGTTGTTTTTCTGGTGAAGACAGTTTCTATAACCAAATGTAGATAAACAAAGATTTTAAACTTTTTTTTTTTTAGATTGTCATTAACCAAAACAAAGCATGTGATGGATGAACACTATCCTTGGCAGCTTCAGCAAATTTCAAATTTCTTCCCATTAGTCAACGTTGGTTTCTTTTAACCATGACTGTGAAAGCTTATCCTTTGCGGTGTCAAAACACTTACATGTATTATGTTGTACCTATTGTGTTTGGTTACTGTGTGAAAAATACAATAAATAATTAATCACAAGAAAAGGAGGGCAGTTACAAACAACATATTTTGTAGTTTAGTGTGGATGCCTTGTTGGATGAATGGTAACATGTGGCAGGTGGTAACTCTTTCACAATGTGGCACAGTTAAAGTTCATATTGTATAATAGAAAATTTATACAATGATGGTTTTGAAAAACTAAACCAAATTCGGCAGGTCAAGAGGGTTGTCGGCTAATGGCAGGGTTGGGGGTTCAATCCCCGGCTCCACCTGTATATGGCGTGACAGTGTCCTTAAGCCCTGAACCCAACAGCTTTGATCAAGATATTTAAATTTGACCGGGAGTACCTTTAAATTACATTAGACATCAGTCATTTTGGCACTATATACTGTTTGTAAATTGGCTTTCCAACTTTGATGAGAATATTTGCAGGGATGTACTTTGTTATATTCAGTAGTTATAATCAGGGCCATTTAGCTTGCTATACTATGGTGGGCTGATAGAAAATAATAGGTGGCCAACTTGGGCGTTCGGTAGCCCAGACCACGTAGAGAGCCCCACAAAAACCTGGCAAAACACAGCTGGCAACCAGAGGGTTGTCAGAGTCAAAATCAGATGCAAACCCCTGTCATTGTGCCCTCAGGCCTCACCAGATTATGGCTGTGTGTTTTTGTATGGGGTGTTTGGATGTGTTAAATTCAGAAAATGAATGTACCCATGGGCAGTGCTTAATTTGTAAAGTGGGAGGTCCCAGAGCGCAGAAGGGGGGTGGATCCAGCGACTCAAAACAGGGGTCGGAGGTAATGGAACAAAAACAAATGACACTGCCTACGTAGCTTTTCTGACTAAAAAAACCTAAACAACGCTATGTGTACATCAGGGCAATGTTTATTTTTATTTCAGAACATGCACTGCATCGGTGCGAAATGTAAAAAAAAAAAAAAAAAAGAAATACACTGCAACAATCGTTTTCACAAGCAGCAATTATCCATCGGATAAATTAACCAAAAAAACCCACCGTGGTCTCCACATTCTTGATCAGCAGAAACGGTTTTTGCTTGTTTGGGATTAGACTGGCCAGCCTATTTGAAAAAGTTAAGCAAACTTTGTTGTCTTTTTGACATTTTTCCCCTGAGTGAAATGAGGCTATTAACAGCAATCTCAACCAGCACAAGTGCTTGTGTCACTTGAAGTGCAGCGCCGCGCTGTTGAAGTGCCTCCCCTCCCTCCCCCCCTCTCCCCCCCTCCGTCTTACCCTGAAAATTCACCTCAAAACGCATCGAAAATGCAAACACAAGATTTTTGTGGAACTTCAATGGGGAATAAATACTTTAATTTCGATTAATTTTTCATGGTGACACAGAAGGTGCCAGATCCAATAAAAAAGGTTCTGGATCCAACGTTGGAGGTGCCAGAACATGTTCCGGCGTGTTCCGGCTCAAATTAAGCCCTGCCCATAGGGATTAATGAAGCAGTATTCTTTTCTATTCTAATTTATAAAGAACAACCTGAAGCAGGGAAATTGGGAGGTTGTAAAGCAGCATTTCTAAGATTGTGGCTTCCCATTTGAGTCAGTGGAGGGAAGATTGATTCATCCTAAAATAAAAAATAAAATCCAGCATCCAGATTTTAACATAATCAACTCCATAACACGCCTTTTCATTGGATGAGCTTAGTTCTGAAATAAAATCTAATCAAGTGATACTTCTCACCATAGCCAATATTTAGATGGCAGTCTTATTCAGAGCCATCTATCAGCATTAGGCTTGGTAGCTTGCTTAGAAAATAACGATTAAACACACAGTAAGTGTTGTAAGTTGTTTCGGATAAACTAAAGTAAATGAGCAAATTAATGTAATGTAGGTCAAGCTATGAGCTTTTGCTGGCATCAAAGCATTCACAAACTGAGAGAATGGGTAACTTTCAAGAAAAGTCACCGTAATTATATGTTCCACCTCCGAGACACATCTGTGCAGCAGCACGGACAGGTCTGCGGAGTGTGTTTGTGCTTGAACACTATGAGAAGAGGGGTGAGCTGTAGGCGCACGTTTGGGTGGGCGGAGCTCATAGCCTGCGCTGGGCCTTGCTAGTAAAGATGTCAGCAGTGTCAACTTCGACATTACTCTGTTGTTGCTGTCAACAGACTGTAAAATAGTAAGAATAATCTCTCTAATCAAACTTTCATTATAAGCCTTGACAGTGAATGACGAGCTTGTGAATGAGTACAAGGGAGAGAGAGAAAGTACGAGATGTATTCACCACAAGCGATCTGATGTAACGCCAGAGGAGACAGCACATTGGCAAAGTGTCTGTCTGGGTTCATGTTAACTCGGTTACCCCTGTGTGGGCTCCACATTGGGCCTGGGAGCCTGTGCTCTCGTCCAGCTCACAGCTGAGGCTCAAACGTTAAAGTATCACAAGCCTGAATAACAAAGCGACCAGCAGTTAGATAAGAGAGCTGTGACTCTGCTCCTTGAAATGTATGGGTTGCAGAAAACCCTCTCATTGCCACGCAATACACCCACAACATTCACATTTTCTATAGAAGCAGTTCCATCAAAAGCACCAGTCTGTGTCTGTGTGTGTCCGACCATCCTAGTCTTATGTTTTGCTTTCACTGTGGAAAAAAAAAAAAAAAAAAAAATCAGGGTCTATTTCCAAAAGTACTCCTTAGGTTCCTTTTTAGGGGATATGAGAGGAAACCTTGGCATGCCTCAGTTTTCCATGAGGTCAGTAAGCAAGGCATTCCAAGCAAGTGTGAGATCTCTGGGAGGGTTAGCTAATTAAATAAATCAGGTGATTTATGTACCTGAAACACAGTTGATATGGACTGGTTTTAAAAGTCACAACACAGCTGGACTAAAATGGGGTTCACATACACAGATACTGTACACAACGGGGAAGCAGGGGGAGGAGGAGGAGGAGGAGGAGGAGGAGGAGGAGGAGGAGGAGGGAAGGGTAGGAGAGGACAGGAGGGATGAAATATGAACGGAAATAAAGCAAGATGAAAGGATAAGAAATAAAGCTGAAGGAAAACAGAATTTAAATACATAACTCACTCACTGGCGTAAATTTATAGAAAGATCCATTAAAGAAGGCACATTTAAAGCTTTAAAACTCAATTTAGATGGTAGGAAGTCTTTAATTTGTAGTCATTGCTAATGTAGGATCTGCGATTTCTTTCCAGGCTTTAGGAGGTCAACTCAAATAACAGACGTATCTGTTTCAAGTGCTCCATTTGGGCTATCTGTTTTAAAAGTGTGCCTGTGTGGGCACGAAGAGAGAAAGAGCGAAGAGAAAGTGAGAACATGTTGTGTAATATGATACTGGAATCTTTAGAGAAAAAATGCTAAAACCCTGTGTTCAACAGCTGGCAGGAGTGCAAAATACTTTCCTTTCACTGCCAAGAATGATAACAAATTATGTCAAAACAAGCAGAGACACAAAATAATGACGTGAATGCTGAGCCAGTGTGCCCTATTATTTGACCACCATCTCCATAATGAGCCTAGACCAGAGATTCCCAACCACGTGTAAACAAATAAACTGAGGGGATAAACAGTCACTTTAATTGTATCCTGATGGTATTTTTCTTTAGACATCTTCAAAGTGAATGTTTAGGCTATTCCTTCAGATTTTCAGTAGTACTTTTTGAAGAAATGCAAATTTAAGTTTTTATTCTTCACTGCAAAGCGACTTTGAGTACCTAGAAATGCACTATATAAATGTGATGCATTATTAATATTATTTCCATTTTTTATTTTTATTTTTATTTTTATTTTTTATTATTATCATCATCAATAACAGTGACTTCACGCAGAGCCTCTGGCTTAGGGGCCCCCTGAGCACCTGGGCCCAGTAGGCATAGTTGAAATAAATAGCAAGTATCGAAATAGCTACGTCAGCTAAATATAATGGATTAATAGCTAACCAAAAATATTGAATAAACCGTTCAAATAGCTATTTCAAAGTATGGAAGTAATGGTAAAATAAAGCAAGAAATAATCAATAAATGGCTATTTAGCTAAAAGTAACATTAAGGGATAAATGGTTGAGCTAGATAAAAGTATTAAATAAACGGTTTAAATGGGTAAAGAGTTGAAATGGTTAGCCAACAGTAATGGATAAACAGTAATAGCTAAAAGCTAGGCAGTAGCATAGTACCAATGCAAACTTGACAAAACTGAGCTTAATATTGAGAGTTCAATTGTTGAAACAATATATAATTGATAACGTTAAATATCATTCAGTTTAAAGTAAATTCAAAAGAACAAATTAGGGACACGTGTTGAGGAAGGAGTTTATCTGACGGGGCTGCGGGGGCAGTTGGGAAGCACTTGCCTAGACTACAGTGGGCATAATTAGTCACAGATGTCACTGCTGATGATGGTGGTGAGGATGACGAGGATAATTTTATGTGGAATATAAAAAGAGCAGAGACACACTTACATCTAGGCTAGGAACTGGGCCAAGTGTGAATCAGGAGACGATTGCTAAAATTCACACACTATTAACAGCCTTTGATCCAAATGCACTCCAAACAAGCGTTTTGTATGCTCACGCATGTGATGGTAAACAGCTGATACTGTAGAGCATGAACAACATTTTATGGTTGTTGATCCTGACACACTGGAGGGGGGGGTCTCTGCAGTCCATTATATGAGAAATTGCATGTGAAAATAGTCCAGTTTGGTGTCAGAAAAAGAACAAAACTTATGTGACAAGGCTGCTATAATTTGACATGGTTACTTCTCGCCCTGCCTTGGTGATTTCTGGTAATGTGGACTGCAGCCAGGTAATGTTTTATTCAGTTGAATGCTCTTTTTAAAAATAGCTGCTGCTTGTCTTGCTTTCTCTATTTCTTTTCCCTCACCCACATTTATTTTCCTTCCAGTTCTGACTTCTCTCTCTATATATTTCTATGTCCCATCAGTCTCTAACTCAAAGACATATTTGCTCTTTCTTTGCAGCCACTTCAGCACAGTCACCTATCTATGTCACCTGATTCCTTTTATATTTATGCGTACATGCTCTGGCCCCCGTTCAGCTCGTTCAGCTGCTCTCAGGGAACAGATGCTGTCCTAAACTGACATGTGCTGGTGAAAGGGTAGGCACCACAGATCAGTTTACACAGCAAAAAGAAAGACAATATAGAAAACCCTGGATTAAATAAGAACAAAAGCAGGCACAATGACAAACATAAGCGCCTGGTTACACAAAGAATTTGAATTTAAAAATGCAACCAGAAATTACATCCTGTACATATTGCAGTGTCCTGTATATCCTTGTCATTCATATGTTGTTGTTTTTGACTTGAGCCCATACAGTTAACCAGCCCAATTGACAAATAACAAGAAACTACAGTACAGCAAATATAAGTTTGAGGAAATTTAGAAACTGTGTATGTTACATGATTTGTCCACGAAAGAGAAATGTCTGTTTCAACTGTATAATGTCCCACTCGGCACTTAAATAAACCACAGTCACCCGGATAGCTCAGTTGGTAGAGCGTGTGCCCATATATAGAGGTTTACTCCTCAACGCAGCAGGCCAGGGTTCGACTTCGACCTGCGGCCCATTGCTGCATGTCATTCCCCCTCTCTCTCCCCTTTCATTTCTTCAGCTGTCCTGTCAATAAACCACAAGCTGAGCTTTAGAGGTGCTGGTAGTTTTTGTTACTGTAGGGCAGAGTCAGACTAGCCCAAGCTTCCAGTATTAATGCTAAGCTAAGCTAAGCTAACAGTCTCCAAATGGTAGTTTCAAATTTAGACATGAGTGTTATCGCCCTTAATGTCAGGAAATGTCTAGCAAAATTTCAGACTTTTTTTGCCATGGCTTTCTAACAGTACTGTTTGAAACTTGGCTAACTAGCTCACATCGAAGGAAGGTCCCATGTTACAATGAAAACTGTTGAAATGTTTTAGATTTGAGGTGTATTTTTTGTGCAATATGGTGAATAGTTTTGTTTTTACAAAAGGCATTGTGTTCCAACTTGTTAATAGCTGATACACTAAATGTAAGAAACCGTAACCACATATTTAAAATAAAAATATATTTTACTAAAGCCAAGCACGTGAATAAGGAACTCGTAGGAAACACTTTTAACCCTTTTTCAGCACCGTTCAAGTCCCGGATCAATTGAAATAATTTATTTAGCTTTTTTTTAAACTTCGAAATGTGTGGAGTCGAGTCAGAAATGGTTAGTTACAGAAAAGGAGGCTGATATTAAACTCTCACTGAAGATACACACAAACAAACCCATATCTCTCACTCACACACACACACACACACACACACACACACACACACACACACACACACACACACACACGCACACACACACACACACACACACACACACACACACACACACTCTACTGGAGACATGAGTGCCCATAACGTCCTGGTGGAGCTGTCTGACTGGGATCGTTGCCACATTGTAAAGCTATCATATGTCATGCAATGTGATGCATGAGGCTAATGCTTGCACCTGGCTTAATGACCAAATGCAATTAAATCAAGTAATTGATCTTATTAGGGTGTTATATGAACCCCCTAACACTGGCTGCTGCTCCTGGCCCTTCTCTGTACTGTCTGCTGTTTTTCTGATTATTTTATTGTTCTGCTGCAACACTGACAACATAGCAAACAACAAAAGCTATTTGACTTAATGCTGTTTAAAAAAGAGAGCCTAAACTGTCTTTCACAACATGGACTCAATGCTGATTGAAAAGGAGACACAAGGAGGCTTCAATAGCAACACATTTCTTTTTCAAGTGCAACATAACTTTTAGAAGCTTTTGCTCAATTTCCTCAAACTTGCATGCACTCTTTAAGTAAAGTCTTATAATGGTAAGAGGTAAATACACGGCCAGTTGCTCACAGACGTTTGTGTATCTGTAAGCAGAGAGTGAGGCCGCGTTTCCTCAGGGTTTCAACAGGCCCTCGTTCACTTGCCCTAAGCACTTGCCCTTGGGGAATCCCCGCCGCCATCTTAAGTTTCGTTCCATTTGTCTGAAAACCTGAAGTAAACTTAGTGAGATCGACCATCGGTGGGCTGAGGAAGCGAGTGAACAATGATGGTCACTCCAGAGGTGGCTATCACCCACAATGAACTGCAGTTTTGGATTTGGTGCAAGAAAATACATCCATGGTTAGGTGGCAGTGATGTACAACCGCTAAAACTCCTGTTGCTGACCACCGAAGAAGAAGATGAATAAATTGAATACATTTAAACTTTTGTTTACTAAAACATCTAATATAACTGTCAGTTAATATGCACTTTATACTTTTTATTTACTAGTTTTATGTGCAATTTCCAACATTATCTGTAAATGCATGGAAGAAATTCTGTTTTTGCGAGATATAGCCTAAGCATTAATATGATTAATTATGGTACAGATCAAAAACTTTCTTAATCCGAAACTCATGCAGCTGATTACCAAGCCTCATTAAAATGAGTCTGCACGTATTGATGACATGTAAAAAGCAATAATACTTTTTATAAATATTTGTATAGCGCCTTTCATACAAGAAATACTTTACAATAAGGAAATTTCATGACATAAGCAGACATAAATGAACATAAAAACGGGGATGGAATGCGATAATAAATAGAAAAAATAAGATCGAAAATAAAAACACTTGAAGCAGTAGCGCTAAGCCTACAACTGGCGTTCGATCCGTATAGTTTGGGCTGAAAGTGAACAAGGGCAGGTGCGTTCCATTTCAATCCCCCGCCCCCCCCCCCCCCCACCTCCCCCCCCAGCCCACTTTCCCTCTGCTCTCAAAGTGGCCTCCATGTGACGCATGCTATTACTTCATACCAAGGGCTGAGGGGGAAGTGAAGGAGGGCATGTTAAAACACTAATGAAACGCAGCCTAAGTGTCCATCCCTGTTGAAGTGACCTTAAACAGGTTGCCGTTTCTTCTACCTTTCATCCCATAATTATAATTAATATATAATTAATATTACATACAAACATGTGTCCTATATGTGGGCAAACTTCTAATCAAACCATGTAGAGTGTTATACTTTGTCCGAACTATTCCTGAATGACCATCCAGTTTTCACTGTGTCACCTTGGTGAGGTAACCAGTGCCTCAGGCTGCCCATATGGCGGGAGCATCAGCTCCACCTCCGCTCAATCTGCAGGTTCACCTTACCAGACCTGTCTGAAAATCCATCCGTAGCATTTGTTTTAACCTACTTGGAGAAGTGGATGGACAAGCGCCATCGTGACCATGATATCTTTTGATTAAGTTTCAAGCAGGTCATTTAAAAGAAAACATATCGTTTATTATCATGCATCTTGGACATACAGCAGGAAAATGTGTGTAATTTGGCTTACTTTTTTTTTTTTCAAAGGTCTTAACTTTAACTTTTGTTATTTGGGGATATTTATTATGTAGCAAACTCAGACAGTCTGGAAGATAAAACCACTATAATTAGGGCACGCAAATGTCACTTCAATCGAGTTTATGTTCCAGCCTGATATTCATTAGGAGCCCAAACAGCCAGACTGTCCCACTGATTCAATAGATCATGACACAGTTACAATGTGTCTAATATGAATTCAACAATTCGTCTCGTGGCACACAGCAGTTATTGTAGGCAGTTTTTGTAAAGCAAAACCATTAGCTTGTCTAGGGACATACTGTATGTACATTACATTTCATTTAAACTAGAGTATGTCAAAATTAACTTATTTTCTTTCTGAAGGGTGACACAAGAGCATAGTAACCAAAGAACATAAATATCACTAGCCTTTACTTTTTAATGCTGCAATGATAGCCGGTAGGTTTACTGGTAAGCACCAAAGAAGGAGTTTAACAGCTCCCTGCTTTGTATTTGGATCACTCCAAAGTGGGAGATGCTGCCTCATTAAAGAAGAAAAGAAAGTGTATTAAAAACAAATACATATGATTACTCAGGGGCTTCATTAATCCATTTTTACCATAATTAGACATAGGAAAGTAATATTTGGTGACTCTATAATAGTTTTTCACAGTAAAGAGCCATATTCTTAGTATGCATCCATTAAGTGATCTGCAGTTAACCGGAACAGACATAGTGAACCAATGCTGGGCAGAGATAAGTCAACTTTATGTACCCAATAGGACATTCTTCACTATACTGATGGCAGTTAAAGTCAACAGTTAACCAAAATAACAAAACAAAAATGGTCCCTGACTGTTATGGTTTATAGGCCTTTATGCTATGCTTGGGTTCATTGAGACCCGATCACCAGACAAGAAGGTGGATGTTGGACAATTCTGCAAAACCCTGGATTACATTCAACAATCCTTTTACATCAAATGCTAATGTTTTTAAATATTTGATTTCTGGCCATGGCAACTACAGCATGGTTAGGATTAAGGGGAATTTGTTGGACTTTTTGAATGAGGCCACTCTGCAATGCAGATGTCTTCTGCAAATAAGGTGAACCTGGCTCAACTTTCACTGCAAAACAAGGCACTGTGTTCACTAATTAAATATGTGTGACCACACTTTCCTGGTAGATGTAATGTGAACACTGCACTTCTACTCTTTCACTCACAATCATGATAACTTTCCAGAGGTGGTGGAGGGATGAAAGGAAATACATGAAGATCTGGATGGATGTGATGTGGAGCGGGGCTTCCGATGATGGAAGGAACCCTGGGCACTGGATGTTGTTATGTTATGTGCAATGCAGGAGCTAATGAGGATCCTAAATAAACAAACTGCTTCAATACTCCTTGATGCAAATTGCCATTAACAAATATTCTAGTGCTGTTTTCCACCAACAAACAACCAGCATGTGAATGACGCATCACCGCTGACAGCTGTGATATTAGGACTATTCCACAGAAAATACGTTAGCAGCCTGTTGTTTTAGCCCGAGGTTGGCACAAGGTGCTTGTGTTTTTTTTGGATGGATATTAAATGTGTACTCATAAGCTCACACTCCGATGGCGGCCCTCAGGGGTAAACACGGCTCACCTATCACGGTTATTGTTATTACCATTAGGCCTCAGTGTTTGACAGTCTACTTCACACAGGTTGGCTTGTTGAGAGATTAAGCAGATGCTGGAAACAAATTAGAAAACAAATTCCCCTGGGAGACAGTATATATGCCAGGTGAGCTACAGTCGCTTGGCGCTGTCTGACCGAATCATTCCACTGCTCTGAGCCAGTTGGATTAGCATAACGTTAATACAAGACCTGGGTTAGCAAAGCATTCAACACCAGGAGAAGGCTGGAGCCGTCAGGAGCCAGTGAGTTGTGAGAAAATCACTTCAGGTTGTTATGATAAGGACGGCAATGAAAGCGCTCCGTTTTGTCTGTGAACCATAAAGTATTAGTATTAGCTTCTCACCTCTCACCTCAGTATTTAGACGCTTTCCACGCTGACGAGGAGCCAACCATGCTTGATGTGGAAAGATTCGTTTTTTTGGCACATGTATGTACTGAGGCAACTACTGAGGCTCCTCCACCATCCCTGGGTGCTGGAAAGACAGCTCAGTGCTTTTGGCACATAATCAACACCCAGCTGGATGGTATAAGACCCCCCCCCACCCTCCCTGCTGTCTGAGAGAAATGTGTGTGAGAGCTGCATTTCATGACATTGTGAGTTCCTCAGGGAGAGTTTCTCTGCTGTGGTCGTGTGACTAGTTGCGTATCGGCTTTTAATAGTAGTGGAGGCTATAGTTGTGATTGGGTTTTTGTTCCCCCATAATGCAGCTTCAACTGCTATTTTGATTAAATTTGTAATTTGAGGCAGCTGACAATAATTTGGGTTTCATTTATCGGGTGATTGTTATTAAGATATTGGTTCTCACAAACTTGGCATTGGTAAAACGAGCCGTTTGTGTGTTTGTCGTGACTGGATCAGTACGGTGGCTCTATACAGTAGCTCTAATGCTTAACGAAAGGGGTAAAAAGAGTTCAAACACACAAGGACACACAGATACACACCACACGCATACCAATGTATACATAATGAGCTTCTCGGTGCAAATTTCCCATCAGCATTCAGACATTTCTCGAAGAAATAAACGCAGACAATTTGCAGATCAGTGTGGGCTATAACATTGTGTCTCTTAAGCATCATTAAGGGAAACTCTAGATGCTTTTGCCAGTGCCTTCTCCAACATTTCTGCATAATTTGCCAAACAATACACGTCCTTTTAGTCAGTTCATATGAAATGACTTTGCTTTTGTTTGGTAAATGCTTTTATAGCCTATGAACTGCAGCATCATGGACAACAGAAACATTTAATAACAGAGACTACATTTCTGGGGAGACAGAATATTGTTGAGTGTCATAAGTGTAAGTTGATTATTGACCTGAGCCTCATTTTGTTAAACGTACAATATGTAATTTTCTGCCGCTAGGGGTCTCACAATCAAAACAATGGAAGGTAAACATGGACTTTTGATACGTTGTGAAGTTGTGTGGAATTATGGGAGTTGTTGGGAGTTATTGGCAGTTTTCACTGTTAAACACCAATGTTTATTTATGTCATTGTTATAAAATAGCTGCAATTTCCCCAGCATAATTATGTTTTTCTTGATTTGATTTGTATTGTTAGCTGACTAGTTAGTGAGCAAGCAAGCTAACACTAGCCAGCAGCTAAAACCACCATATCACAATATATTTCAAATGTCAATGTCAACTTTTGGATGTTTTCAACACCGGGGCGAAAGGGGTTTGTTGTAACATTACTCTACGATGCAGAGAGACGGGTGCGTGTGGGGATGGTTGGCGGAATCGCTAGGGTGGCGAGGACTTCCAAAGGCCGTTGTTGTGCAGAAGATCTCCCCTTCACTTTTTTTCTAATCTTAACTTGTCTATTTGGTGCCTAACCCACCTTTTGTCGGGTAAATTTAACTGTAAAACAGCTAAAACGCGAAGGGGGGAGAATTTTGGCAGGGAGGAGATTTTCGGCACTAACACCGGTAACGTGAATGGAGACGTAACGTTACAGATGGCCGCTGTTCTGACTCAGGTGCCTGGGGTCTGATATGGTCTGTTTCTCGATAGTTTAACTGCCGTTAGCATAGTTAGCACAAAGCGCTAGAGTTATGTGCTGGCCAGGTTTGGATTGCTGTAATGACAGTGGCTGGCTGCTAGCTAGCTGGGGGTCTCACTGTGGATGTATCTCCGGGGCTGTTGTCAGCTCTCATCCTGACTGAAGTCTCTTAACTTATTGGTGGGTTAGCCCAGTGCTGTTAACTGTTGTCAAAACAATCATACTAAAAATAACTTTTTGAGCGTGTTAAACGATGTTGTAACCTTATGTTACCAACCAAACATTAGAATTAGCTACTTGTCAACCAGCACATTGTAGTAACGTTAAGCTGGATCGATATTGAAATGTATCAATAAATGAGGTCTCTGCTGTATTACTGTGTTGCAAAATGGCACGTAATAAATGACAAAATAATGCCGTGTGGCAGAAAAAAAAAGCAGTATAACGGTTACGGAGTATAACTCTGTGACACTGTATGATTTACAATTACTCTAACAAACTAAATAAAAGTTAACATACTAAGTGACGTGCCTAAATTAAACAAAACAAGGATACACCAAGGCCCTGATTAAAAGCAATCAATTAAAATGACTTTCTATATGTATTATAATCAAGCAGTTATAATTACTTTTAAATATAATGGTATGTGTTCAGTTTTGACTGCAGTATTGAGTCCAGATGTGTAACAAAGTCAGGGCGTTTTCACACCTGTAGTTAGTTTGCTTTGGGCCGAATCAGTTGGTGAGTTAGTAAACTTGGAGCGATTTGCCCTCGGTCGGTTTGGTCTGGTTTCACACCTGGAAAAATCCAAGCGTACCAAAATGCGTCATTACAAATCAGGCAAGAACATCCAGCCCTCTTATTGGTCGGATATGTCTGGGGGCGGGAGCAAGAAAGTAAATACAGGAAGAAGGTCCTGTGTTCTGGTCTAGTGGTCAAACCGTCAAACCAGCTCATTCCATTAAAATTATCAGACATTGTTTCGCAAGAGACGTGACTACGTCTGCTCTGGTCACCGAGACTTCGCTCTGCTCTGCCGGCGTCTGTCTCCAATTTTAGCGGCAGCTGGTTTGACCACGCAGATACGAGTGACGGACGGGAAGCTTGACTACAGTCTATTTCTGTAATAGAAACACTGCAAGCTGCTACAGTTTGCTGCTCTTCTGCATTGCAGATTGCTAAACACACCTGACTACAGGAGACATTAGCTCAGACTTACGGAGTACATATAGTTGGTGCGGTTTGAGTACGGATCACGTTCTCACCACAAACGAACCGCTCCAGAGTTCGAATGAAAGCGTACCAAGACCTCTTCAAGCAGGTCTCGGTACGCTTGTTTGGTCCGCTTTTGATGCGCACCAGAGTTCGATTGCCGCATTCTCACCTGCCCAAACGAACCGCACCAGCGGGGCAAACAAACTCTAGTTCGACTCAACTGAACTAAAGGCTGTCGGTGTGAAAACACCCTCAAACAGCCACTCTCAGAGACAAGGGAATGTGGCCAAATCCTGAGGGGGTTGCCAAACGACATGGTGTCAGGAGTGGGATATCCCAGACACATTGTTCGGACAACTTTGTCTCTAGGAAGTAGCCAACGTTAACGTTTGAAGTTTCGACCGCGGTAAGCGACAACACCAAAATGGCAGATGGATTCAGACATCCGGACCCTCTCGTTTTTGACGAGAACATGGCAGAGCATTGGCGCAAATTTGAACGAGAATACGATATTTTCATTGCTGCCGCACACAGTGATAAACCTGCCCGAACCAGAGCTTATATACTCCTTAACCTCGCAGGACCAGAGGCTATAGAGAGGGAGCGGTCATTCACCTATGCGCCCGCAGTACTAGGAGCAGATGACAACATCGTCACTCCAGCGGAATCCAGAGAGGACCCCGAGTGTCTTAAAAGGAAGTTTAAAGAAATATGCAACCCTAAAATAAACGTGATAATGGAGAGGCACAACTTCAGCACCAGACATCAAAAACCTGGCAAAACCATCGAGGCATAGTGAGTACATTGAGAAATCAGGCTAAAAACTGCAATTTCGGTGCATTGGAAAACAAACTGATAAGAGACAGACTGGTCTGTGGAATAAGTAGCGACAGTGTCAGACGCACACTGCTAACACTGTCCAAAGCAATACACATTTGCCAAATTAGTGAACTCACAGAAAAACATAGCAAAAATGTTCACTCCATTCTTGGCCTACAGGACAGCCTAGAGATGAAGCTGGTCACCTTCAGCAGTGAGGCATTCCACCTAGACTGTGTAAAGGATCACACCCCGTCACAGAAAATGTTTCAGGAATATGTAGACCTATTCAAAGATGAAGTCGATGACTTACCTGTAACATACTCAATGAAGGTAGATCCAGAAATAACACCGGTCGTCAGCCCTCCACGTCTTATCCCAGCTGCCATGCAAAAAAAAGTGGAACAAGAGCGCCAAAGAATGCAAACTCTGGGAGTAATTGAACCTGTGGATGAGCCCACAGAAATTCAAATTTGGTGGCCACACATAACGAGACGGGTGACTTGTGCATCTGCATAAACCCCAGAAACCTAAACAAGGCCCTCATGCGCCCCCACCACCCCATGTTGGAGGAGGTTGCCACTCAGATGTCAGGTGCCACTATCTTTTCCGGCCTTGATGCCAAAAGCTCCTTCTGGCAAGTCAGACTGGATGAGGCCTCATCTCTCCGCACAACATTCACAACTCCGTACAGCCGATTTAAGTTCCTAAAGATGCCGTTCAGAATTAAATAAAAAAATAAAACAAAATAAAATCTTTGCAGGATATCCATGTCCTACAATCGTGGACGACATCATCATCAGTGGCAAAGATCCTGATGAGCATGAAAGAAACCTAAAAATGGTACTGGATCGTGCCAGACAGGTAAAACTGAGACTGAATTCAAGCGAATGCAAGTTTGGACTCAACGAGGTGAGCTATGTTGGGCACACATTCACAGATAAAGGACTAAAAGCAGACCCTAAAAAAATAAAAGCAATCAGTGAAATACCACCCCCAGAGGACAAGCCAGCTCTTCAGCGCTTTTTAGGTTTATTGGTGTTTTTTGCCCCCAACAGCTCCTTCCAGGCAGTGCTGCCTGGAAGGCACTGGTTATGGTTAGGTTTGGGCTAAAACGCAATGCCCATGATGGGCGCTGCAAGGGGCATGGGCACAAGAGGACCACTGGAACCACCAAACTCCTTAAAAAAGCTGGGTTCGGTTATACAAAAAAGCTGTTTAAAAGACAGCCAGATATTAAAAACAGGTTAAAAGAACCACTGGACAGGACAGACAGCAGGAGATTAAAACTTTGAATAAAAGGTCGGGGTTAGGGTTAAGGTTAGGTGCCTTGAAGTCAACGGTCGCAGTGCTGCCTTGAAGTCAATTAGGCAATGGTTATGGTTATGGTTAGGGTTAGGTGCCTTGGAGGCAGAGGTCACAGCACCTGGAAAGAGACCGTGATGAACTCACCGTCGAAGACAGGGTCATCATGAAAGGAAACACGGCAGTTGTGCCTGAACATCTGAAGGTGCTACACATGGGACACCCAGGAGTTGAATCCACGAAGAGAAGGGCGAGGGAAAGTGTTTCTGGCCATCAATAAATGAGGACATTCAGGCTGTCATTATGGCATGCGGCGTCTGTAACAGCCTGAGGCCCCACCAGCAAAAAGAGCCGCTAAAACTGCACACAGTCCCGGGCCTGCCCTGGTCTCTTGTCGCCACAGACATATTTGAATGGAAGAATCACCATTACCTGGTGCTTGTTGATTCATACTCTGGGTGGTTTGAAATTGACCGGCTCAGCAGCCTGTCATCACTGACAGTCATCAATAAGCTAAAGCGTCACTTCTCAGTCCACTGCATACCACAGAAGTTGTACTCCGACAATGGCACCCAGTATACTAGCCAGGCCTTCCATGACTTTGTCCGATCTTGGGATTTTCAGCATGTGACGAGCAGTCCTGAGTATCCACAGTCCAATGACCTCTGTGAGAGGGCTGTACAGAGTGCAACGAAACTGTTAGAGACCACAGAGAGAGACGGGACAGAATTCTACCCGAATCTGCTTGGCATACAAAACACGCCCCGAGACAACACCCTGGGTTCATCTGCACAAAGGCTGTTGTCCTGTCGCACTCAAACTATTCTGCCCATCTGCAAGCAATTGCTGAAACCAGCTGCAAGAATCCCGACCAGCATCAAAGCACAATTAACAACGAAGCAGCGGACACAAAAACACTACTACGACAAGACCAGCAAACCACTACGCCCCCAGGCACCAAACCAAGTGGTAAGACTGCAGCGAAAGTGTGATGAGCCACGCTCATATGTGGTAGATTCTGAAGGGAAGGAATACAGGCGTAACTGACGCCAGAGCCTGCCAGTGATGGAGCCACAGCCTCCAAAGAGCACCACATACACTGATGAAATGAACACAACAGGATACACACCCAATGCAGACATGGACAAAATACAATGGACTGAAAGAACTGAACAAACACCATCAGAACAGTGTCACAGACAACTAAGTCCAGAAAAGTCTCCCACCAGTGTATCCCAGCAACACGTAGAACCGCAGGCCAAGAACCCAGTTCAAGCCGCCACTTCTGTGTATCTCACTAGGTCTGGCAGAGTCGCTAGGCCAAATACAAAATATGTGAACTGAACTAGCTGCTTAAGTCTATTGAATCAAAAATGTCAGAAATAATACTTTGTTCTATGAGATCTGCATAATGTTTCATTCTGTTGACAATGCATTTAGTTGTGGGACACTCAGAGTTAATTTTTATGTAAACCAGATCATATTTGCATTTCTATTATAAAACTGCTATTAGTGCAGAAGTATGTGATTCTATGTTTCTCATGTTCAGGAGCCACAGATAAAGAAGGGGGATGTAGATAGTGGTACTGTTTAACTGTTTTGACCCTTAAATGTTACCGTACTATGAGTGGGTCTTGTGGGATGGACTTCGGGAATAGAATGTTTTTTGTACAGTGGGAACTCCATGCATGTAGATGCTCTCTGTTAGACTGTGGACGTTAATAAAGAAGAATCAAACTTTCATTCTGATACTTTATTGCACAAACGACATATGTTTATAGGCACACTCCTCCTTCAGAGGGTGGCTGAAGAAGCCATTGGACCAGGATTGCGCTGGAGCAAAGGGCCAATGGATGCTGGCCCCAACCAACCAATGGGAGGAGGCGACACCCTGGAGTAGAATAGAATATTAAATGTCTGGACTAGGAGATCGGGGCCATTTTGCGGAGCTTTCAGAGCAAAGTAGTAGTATCTGAATGGGCTCAATTATAGGAGAGGAGCTGCCAATCAATAGAATGAAGTCTACCTTTCATTGGTGAAAACCGCCCCAAAAAGAAGCCCAAATTATCACAAGCTGCCAAATAAAATAAAAAGTATCTTGTTTGGGTGGAAAACCTTCCAATCTGGCAACACTGACTGTAGAGAAGGTTAATATAATCCCAAACTTTTCCTGTAAAGCCTCTCTCTCTGCAGCGTACTAAAAGCAAAGAGCCACAATAGCCACAGCCTTGTTTCCAGCATTGTTCCTGGAATCACATCCCAGCTGAACTGTCTGCACACAGAACAAGTTTTCAATACCTTTCCTTTTCAGGTCAAGAGAGGAGAAACACAGTGACACAGCCGTGCTCAAGAGACAGCCCTTATGACACTTTCATAGCCAGTCCATATACTCTACAAAACACATTACATATCTAATTTTCCTTTGTGTCTCAGTCAGTCAGCGCTTGGTATACTGATAATCTTTGTTACTGATTACAGAAAAAAGGTTTGGATTGAGCTCATTGTTTTTCAAATGATATGCACACAAATATAAACTATGGAAATACTTAAATACTCTTCCAGCATGTAATATTCAATATTAAAGAATCAGTCTGATGAAAAGACTATAACAAAAATGAAATTGATCCTCCTAAGAAGTGTTGTCTGTGTATATCTTCTTCTGTGCCATATAGCTTCTTTGTTGTCCAAACAATATAAAAACATGTTCCTATAAACATGGGCACTGTACTTTATTTGGAGTTAATCCGATATACACTGTCCTGCTGCTCTAAATATTAACTAGAGCACCAAATGTGTGTTAAACCGCTGCTGAATATAGTCCCCAAACAAAAGCCCTATTTACTGCAGTTTTAATCAATGCCCAGCTCTTTTCTTAACGATATTTGTGACTCATTTTTTAAAGATTTATATCTTCACGAAGAACCAAATGTGCTTGCAGTTGAGTACTACAGACAAGGTAGAGAAGTCAGAAAAATACTGACGGACTAACACGTTGTTGGTTTTGCCCTTTTCATTGGGTTCGTTGACAACAAATATAGAATCCTAAAACCTCAATTATCCTTTAAAATATGTAATTCTACAAGTTTTGTCATATAAACTGAGAGAGTACATTTTCTCCACACAATTACAGTGTTAATGTAGCTGTAACACATTTAGTGTCTGGAGTGCTGGGATACATTTCAGTTAATCTCAAAGTTCCAACAGGAAGATTAAGACATTAATTGAGCGGCTGTGTCCAGTCCTTACTAAAAGCTCTGGGTTGTAGAGAGCCGCATAATTAAATATCCCAGGACATGAGATTAGAAGCATTCTTCTATTCAGAGAAAAACAAAGGAGAGAGTTATCATTTCTGATCAAATAAACCTCACAGGAGTCAGGTTGCCACAGTATATCAGAGACTTTACACGTTGCTGTGCTGTATATTTAGACTCTGGAAGAGAATCAGTAGGGACCTTCAAGTGAACAAGATTCAGATCTCACTACTGTATACTATTTTATTTGGTTAAACTCTAGTCAGCTCCCGCTGGATTGTGAAGTCTAATAAATACAAAGTCATGTTTTGTTTAGTGAGTCAGGCAAGCACTCAACTTTCCATTGAGGCAGTGGAGCATAAAGCAGACGTACAATAGGTAAACATTCGCTGGTCATGTGAACGGAGCAGCAGCAGCAGCAATGAGAGTCACTTCTGTCAACTTTCTCAGACGTTAGTCCTTCAGATCCAGAACAGCAACAAGCTCTCTCAGCCAATAATAGCTGAGGATGTTTCTCCCTGTACACTCACTTTGTACCCACAGCTCAGTGAAATTGGGGCCTTTGATGCTAAAATCTAAGCATTATTGTTAAGGTGCTTTTGTATGTTGCAAGTACTGGAAATAACATGCAAAATCCATTAAACACTCTGACAGGGATTTGTTTGCTTTGAGTCTAATTATTTGTAAAACTGTTGACTTATGGAGGTGTCTGTGTTTTATTCTCCCTGGTGGCTCTGTAATATTTACCCTATTCACCAACTTCAGTACAATAATTATGATTACAAAAACAAAGATCCCATTAAAATCCACTTTACTGGAGCGCTGCTGTCTCCATTAAAGTTTGTTGCCCATTAAGGTCCACTTAGTAAACTCAGAAACTTTGGTGAACTTCTAACAAACAAATCAACAAAGTTACCATTATAAGAACAGAAGAGCTTCACAGAATCAGTTTTTTTATTAATTGTATTAGCCAAGAATTTCCTTTATTTCCTCCACAACATCATGTTACAGCAAGAGCTTTTCTTCTATAGACACCTCCTTGTTTGTCCCCATGTATACGCAAATCATTTCTAGAGCATCTTTCAAAACCAGAGTTACAATGTACCTCACAGGTAAATGCCAACAATGCCAATAAATACAACAGGAATTTCAAGGAATGGTCAAACACTTTGTCAAACCATTGCAGTAAGGAGGTGTACAAATGCCAGCCTATACAGGTGGGTATCTGAAAAGCTTTTTGTCCAAGAAATGTCTGATTTTAGGGGTCAACAAAAAGAACTACACCCAGTTTCTGGGATTTGGGCCAGTTGGTAATCTTAACCAATAGGCCTACATGATGAAGGGACAAATTTATATCTGTGCCACTACTACTTATAGTTGCTAAGCTAACACTTCAGCATGTACAGCATGTGTTTTACATATCACAGACTTTGGTTATGAGAGCAAACCAACAGTCTTCATCATAAGTCCGTCAGAAATTAATAGTACCACATCAAAACATTGATTATTATTTTTTCGCTGTTTCAACAGTCAGCTCTAAACCGTCCAATCTTTGAACTGCTACAACTATTACATAACATATTGTATTTTGGTGTCAAAGGCCAAACACAGAAAAAGTGAGTAGTCATAACAGAGTATCACAAGACTTCTCTTCTTCACACGTAAAGCTGTCTTTGTTTTGAAGTTTGTGATCTTCATGTAACCTTAAGACACTACACTGAAAATTATCTAGACATTATCCGGCAAAGCCGTTGCGAGTCCGATTGTGAGTTTCATTGTATGTCCGAATCAGTCGAATCGAACAACAAATGATGTTAACCCTGCCAGCTCCCTGTTACAAACTGTGTCATCACCGATTGCAACAAATTCACAGTGAGCGAGTGGCTGTGCTGATGACATCAGCTCGCCAAAAACCGGAAGAAAACAAACAATCAAGGGTGAAGAAGGAGGGCGATTTACATTGAAGACTGCAATGAAAATGTCTAACTGGAGAGAGAAGATTCTGTAACTTCTGTGGGTAAAAACACCCAAACTAAAAACGCCGAAATCAGACAAATTCAACGGCAAGAGACTTGGTTGTTTATGACCATGTTATGAACAGCTCGGTGACAGTGTAATCTGCGTCATGTCCTTCCTATGGCACACTCTGTTCAGGCGCCACCCCTTGTCTAAATCAAACGGAGTATTTCCAGTAAGTGAGAATGCGTCTGACACGGACAATCTCCTGTTGTGTGCTACATGTGTGAGAGAGAAACTCCGGAATATGTCGGGACCGGATTCCTTGGACATAGTCCGGAGTTCATATGTGAAAACGGCTTTAGTGACACAGCCATTGCATTAAGGGGGGCGAATCAAACAAAGAGTCAATCAAACAGTCATCCTTTCAGCTCTTCAAGTTGACAGACCTGACTCAAAGACAGCCCACTGTCCAGTGCTCTTGCTAACATGCACCTATATGTCATGCACATTTTGTCCTGTGACCTTTGGGACCTTGAAACCTGTTTAAAGTCTGTTGTGTAATTTCAGAAATTACCACAGAGCCGTCTTTCTTTTCTTTCGTGTTTTTTTTGCAAACAGCTCTATGTTTATGTCACATTACATCTCAGTGCGTCTGCATGATGAGTGAGGAGGGCAACACCTGACTACAGAGCACGACACTGGGTTATGCAAGGTAATTTTAATTTAGGGCCCTATTATGCAAGCATCAGGGAGAGTTACAGTTACCATATCTCCCAAATCACGTAAACACAGCAGCAGCTACACAGCAGGGCCCGGATCAATTCCCCCCCCCCCCCCAATTACACTGTAAACTGAAACGGCTCTGGTTGATTATGAACCATTGATTCTCAGTTGATTCATTACAGATAGACTGCGTGAAGCATTTTCACGCTGTGATTTTTCACTTCTTTTTTTATCAATTTGAAGTATGAGTTTTTAGTGTGTGACTGTGAGAGGGCTGCTGATATTAAAGTTCCATGAAAGAAAAAAACAATCAAAATCCTCTACACTATTTCTTGGCTCGTTCAAATCAACATAACTTCAATGAGTAGCTGAGCTCTGGTCTTCATCATGGAGCACCACAACAAACTGCCCAGGGAACATAAAGTCTGAAGTTGTGTTAGCGGCTCTGTGTGGCTGTATTTACTCACAGCGGTGCTTTGAGCTAAATGATAACGCTAGCATGGCAACATGCTGATGTTTAGCAGGTATAATTGTGAGCAAGTTTACCATCTCTGTTATTTGCCATACTATTACAAAACCAAAAATGTAGTCGATACGATGATCGGAATGTCATTAGTGTCACAGGTTTTTGATCATAAACGAAAGTTTGACACACTGAACTTTTGACCTGATGATGGCGCTGGATAAAAAAAAACTTTAAAAGTATTACCAAAGTTATTAAAATTCATCCTGTGGTGGACATGGATGTCTGTACCGAATTTCATGGATAGCTGTCTAGCTGTTGAGACATTTCACTCTGAACCAAAAATGTGAACCTCATGGTGGCGCTATAGGAAAAGTCTGAGGATCACCAAAGTCAGGAGGATTCATCGTGCTGGAACCATGAATATATGTACAAGATTTTGTTCCAATCTATCCAGGTTATAGACAAATAAAAAAAGTCTAAGAAAGCTCTTCATTCTGTCTGATGTGATTATACTTGATGAAAGCAACAGCGCACAGTAACCGAAGCACGTTTGAGCTATTTTCTATAGTTTGTATATGTTAAAATAAAAGCTTTTGATGATCCAAAACCAAAAAGCACTTTAACCCCATACCTTCATACAGAGCCATAAAAGCCTCTATCATCTTAATGAAACTTAGTCAAAGTTCAATCACTCCCTTTATTCTCTCATTCATTCTCATCTCTCTCCGACTTCTACCATGTGGGCGTTCACTCTAAGTAGTCCAACCAGATTTTGCCACGATCTCTCTTAGCCAATCATATCCTTGCTGTCAAACTGTAAAATCCGTTCTCCTCTCTGCTACTGTCAATTATATTATTTTAATACAAACAGATGCGTCCCTCCTCCAATCCGTCACCTGCAGTCTTCATCATATCAGCGCCCAGTCCTGCTCCACATTCCATCATCCAGGTCTTCAGCAACTCTATTCACCACCACCACCACCACCAGTGTCTAGGATTATCCTGAAATGATCACGGCATCACTACCCCCCTAAATATACCAGGTCACTATGGGGTCTAAACACCAAAGACTCTTCTCAAATTCTTTTTTTATCATGCACTTAAATATAAATTGATTGTTCACTGAAAATGAAATATCTCCTGATTAAACTGATCCCAATATATCACCAGGTAACTGAGTGCAATACAGCTGTACATTTATTGTATTGTCACCTTGAAC
Source organism: Sander lucioperca (assembly GCF_008315115.2). Taxonomy (NCBI): domain Eukaryota; kingdom Metazoa; phylum Chordata; class Actinopteri; order Perciformes; family Percidae; genus Sander; species Sander lucioperca. The sequence goes on from NC_050191.1 coordinate 11,797,063, forward strand.
AGACGCTCCACCAGCTCTCCTCTGAGAAGTGCTGAAGTATCCATTTCCCTCAGTCTGTCTAACGATGGAGCCCATGTGGAATAGCTGTTAGGAGTTATATTCTTTGTGCACCCAACCACTTACTGCACTAACCTCTTAAGCTGAATGAATAATAATGTTACTAATGCAAGTAATTACCATTAATAATTCAGGATGTGACCTCTAATTACGCAACAGCTGAAGATGAATTCATTTGCCTACATCAGTGGTGGCAACGGGAAAATTATGATATTTTATTTATTGTGAGTCCACATATAGAAACATCACATGCACTGACCCAGAGAGGATTTGCGGCTCTTTTTCAGCGACAGCCTGCTTCACATTCACATACTAATGTACTTCCACACTTGGTAGACTCCCAATACATCAACAACTGAGGCACTGCTGGTGACGGAGCAACTAAACTAGAGCTGGAAGGGCTTCAGCTCTCTGATCCAAGCCACATTTAATGTGATGGAGGAGAGTTGCCTGCAACCCAACCAGCAAATTTCCCTCATAGAGTCCAAGGCTTAACCACTGACTGGATGCTCTATGCTGGGATTACAGCGACTCGTACAGATTGCATGCCCTGAATGCATTTGTATTCACTTCCTCGTTCTACAATTATGGTGTCACAGACTACAAATGCCCTTCAATCGAAACACTGAGCTCATGTCTAACCAATCTGCAAGAGGCACACGGCCAATTGATCTTTGAACAAAAACTATTTAACAAGAGGTGATTCACAATCATTAAAATCCATGAAAGATTCTTTTTTCTAACTACAACCATATGGTTACTTTAAAAGGGTCCTTTCTAAAAAACGCTTTATTTATGAGCCTAGGAAAAGGTTAATGACTTCAGAGATTAGATATTAGACAAAACATTATAGGCGGAGTGTATTTTTTGTAATATTCCTATTCCACAACTTGAAAGATTAGTTAGACGTCAAAGGGTCAGTCCACCCAAATTATAAAGAAACATTGTCTCTTACTTCTGGTGAAAATAAATAGGTACATTTCATAAAAAAAATGACTAAAATCAACATTAACATGTCTTTCCATAAATAGTGTTCTCATTGGTCTGGATAATCCCCAGAAACAATTTTTGGTAAAAGGGATTAGAAAGTTGTTCCACTGAAAATTGCCACAAACAAAATCCCATTTAACTCCATTGAATTGGGCAGAAATCAAAAGACATATTTAAAGACCTCGACAAAGTAAATGAAACCTTGGTTAGACACCAGTGGAGATAACCAAGATATTTTCCTTTTAAAATTTGGGTGAAGCAACCCTTTAAGTTAACTTGAGTAAAAAACAAACAGAAATATCAGTACTGGACAATTTGTTTTCTGCAAATGGCATCCATGGTACAGTTACGCTAAGTGAAAGATTGTGTTTCTACTGTAGTAAAAAAAAATGTATTGTCAAGGTATGGTACGGGTAAGTAAGGTAACTAGAGGTATGGCAAATGTATAGTTACGGTTACAAAAAAATCTGAACGTTAATCGCAGGTTTTTTTATCCTAAGTTAGACATGATACACCTGCTATCCACCACCCTGCTTGCTACACCCTTACTTTCTGCCTCACTACAAAAAGGCCACACTATATCTTGCATTGGCACCGAGCGTTATGAGCGTAACCATCCAATGTACAGTACTGTATATGCACTGCAACAGTTTCTGTAAAGACTCTTTGCAAGAAAGTAGTTCAAATAAACGCTGTTCGGTCTGTTTCTGAAATGAGATGATGACACAGAGGATATGAGCCATGTCTTATTTGTTAAACAGTGTTTTCATGTTTTGCATTTGTCATATTTGGTATAGATGACCTTGAACTGCAGCCTGGGCGGTGAGTGCTGCGGTCACATACACTGACTTGACAATGACAAGATGTCATTCCTCTGGATGTGTGTGTTTGTATATACAATACATTTCTAAATAGTGGCATTTGGACTGACTCATTGCCTCTTTTACTTTGTTTTTCATACTGGTAACATCAGGTTATGTTTTCACATCAACTAAAACACTCTGGTCCTTGGGGGTGTCCTGTTTTGGAGGACAGGAAAGAAGATGTTCACGTCTATTCTGATACTTCGGTTGGTAACATAAATAGTTTTAGCCTCTCTTTTATCATACTTTTTTAAACTCAGATTTAACTTCAAATAAAAGCTTAGCAAATAAGATGTTACACCCTTGTATTGTGGCTCAGCATTTGGACTTTACTGTAAGCCATGGCATCTACATCTACAGCGTTAATGTTGTGTGCCAGGAGGCCAGCGGAACAGCAAGGGTCTGGTGTTGTCATTAATACTTAATGGCAGGCTGAAAAGCCAATCACTGTGTTTGTAGCAGCCTCAGGGCTCACAATTACAGAATGAGGTTACAGACACCCGGGGTAGGGTTTGTGTGCAATTAGTCGCCTGCATCTGATAGGGTTACAAGTCACAGGTCACTACTGACAACTGCCCGGTCACTAAACACATGGAGGAAGGCTCCGATAGGAGGTGGTGATAAGGACAGATGAAAAGAAGATGCCAAAATGAGACTGTCTGACTTTGATGAGAATAACAAAAATTCGATCTCCCTCTTACAAATGAAAAAGTTGAATTTAAAAATAAAACGCAAGACATTTCTCAATTCAATACACTTAAAGCGTAACTCTCGCCAAAATGCAACCTAGGGTCTTTTTGTGAATGTACCCCCTGGTCCCACTTTGTCAAAAAAAATTAATTATAACTATCTCGTGGCCTCAAGATAGTATCTCGTGGCCTCAAGATAGTAACTCGTGGCCTCAAGATAGCTATCTCGTGGCCTCAAGATAGTATCTCGTGGCCTCAAGATAGTATCTCGTGGCCTCAAGATAGCTATCTCGTGGCCTCAAGATAGCTATCTCGTGGCCTCAAGATAGTAACTCGTGGCCTCAAGATAGCTATCTCGTGGCCTCAAGATAGTATCTCGTGGCCTCAAGATAGCTATCTCGTGGCCTCAAGATAGTAACTCGTGGCCTCAAGATAGCTATCTCGTGGCCTCAAGATAGTAACTCGTGGCCTCAAGATAAGTGTATATAAAAGGAGAATGCACAATGGAGCAGCTTTTCTCCCCAAAGCAGAGAGTGCATCAAGACATTTAAAGGAATATAAATAATAACAGAGTTGGTAAATAAACAAGTATATACATGTAAAAAGTATAAATATAGGCTATAAAATATGAAGAAGAATTATAAAGGACTATGGATATGCAGTCTCACGGCCGCGGGGGACCCGCCACAATAACGGGATGGTGGAGGTTGGGTTTGGAGAAACATAATGTGGAAAGGGCGCCTTACGCGCCGGGAGACGGCCGCGGGGGACCCGCCACAATAACGGGATGGCGAAGGTTGGGTTTGGAGAAACATAACGGGGAAAGGGCGCCTTACGCGCCGAGAGACGGCCGCGGGGGACGCGCCACAATAACGGGATGGCGGAGGTTGGGTTTTAGGAGAAACTCTCTGCACTCCCTGCTTTGGGGAGAAAAGCTGCTCCATTGTGCATTCTCCTTTTATAAACACTTACCTTGAGGCCACGAGATACGTATCTCGAGGCCACGAGTTACTATCTCGAGGCCACGAGATACTATCTCGAGGCCACGAGATACGTATCTCGATGCCACGAGTTACTATCTTGAGGCCACGAGATACTATCTTGAGGCCACGAGATAGTTATAATTAATTTTTTTTACAAAGTGGGACCAGGGGGGCTCCGTATGAATGTACCCGAATCAAACTTTCGTTTAAAAGCATATTTAGGACGGAAGCGCCACTTTTAAGATTTACCATATCTTCGTTTTTCGGTCAAATGGCCTTTTGAATGGAAGTGCTAGGGGCACTTCTATGATCGCATCAAAATCACTATTTTTAAAACACTAAGAAGGCTCGACACAACATGAAACTTTTCTCCAAGTATCACCAGGGTCTCTGCACATGAACTCCAGCACTGACAACATTGTTTGTGTACACAGAGTTTACTAAAAAGAAAGGTTTTGAACAACTCACTGTAGCTGTTGTTTTTCCGGTCGCCGTCCATCGAGCCAGTCAAAAATAGTCGAGGGTGGAGAGTAAAGATGGAAAGCTCCTAAAGCTTAGTTCCATATAAATGCAGGGATAATTTGTTGTTTTGTCGTTAGTGAAAAACAATATTGACCTTGTAGTTGAAAAAGGAGCCTCATATAAGAATGACATTTCCTCCTATGGAGTCCGTTCATTCGCATTCGGAGATCGCCTATTTTTTAAAATGGCGGATAGCGTAAACAACAACTGCTAACGTGAGTTGCTCAAAACCTTTTTTAGTAAACTCTGTGTACACAAACAATGTTCTCAATGCTCGAGTTCATGTGTAGAGCCCCTGGTCATACTTCGAGCAAAGTTTCATGTTGTGTCGAGCCTTCTTCATGTTTTAAAAATAGCTATTTTGAGGATATCATAAAAGTGCCCCTAGCTCTCCCATTCAAAAGGCTATTTGACCGAAAAACAAGAATACGGCAAATCTTAAAAGTGGCGCTTCCGTCCTAAATATGCTTTTAAATGAAAGTTTGACTCAGGTACATTCACAAAAAGACCCTAGGTTGCATTTTGGCGAGAGTTACGCTTTAAGTGTTTTGCCACTACAGCCTCACTTGGTCTGTAATGACCAGTATCATATAGTGGCTAATGTTAGTTAATGCTAGCATTTTTAAAAAAAAAACTCTCACAGACATCTTCAAAGCAACTGATTTAAGAGAAATGAAGGCAAATTCAATGCCTGTAATTACGACCTGTGGCCACAGTGGTCGCTGTTAGCCAAAGGTAAACAATGCATTTTTTCGGTTTACTTTTTCAATATTTAAAATGTCTGACTCAGTTAAGCTTGGAGTTGTAGCTATAAGAAAGATACAAAGAGCTGAGTAAAGTTAAAATTAAACTCATTGCAAAGGCTGTGTAATAAAGTGAGTAAAGAGCTGGGAGCCTTGTGGTGTTGCAGGGCCTTTTGGAGCAGGGATAATGAGTAAGAGCACAAGAGAAGAGGCAAATGGATGTCTCAAACCTTAAGTTTCCTGGAGCATCTTCTCTAAAAACAACATTTAGCTATGAGCAGCAGAATTTTATATTTGGAGAGAAGCTTGTCCTTAAAAGTCCTTCACTTGGCGGCTTCACATTTGACTCTGATGTAACCCCTTTTCAATGCTACAATTCAATGAACTGCTATAGTATAGTATAAAAGGCTCTGATGACAAACTGTCTGGGTTCAGTTTAAAAAAAGGTCTCCTTTCTGCTCAGTTGGCGTGAAGCAATACACACAATGTCAACACTGCAGTAATAGGGCTTTAAGCTGCCACCAACACCTCATGCTGATGTGAAAACCTGTCAGTAATATTCAGTTCATGGTATTTTTAACCTTCTTTGCTGTGGCTATAATAATCATACTACAATCCTTTTGAAAGGAAGTTTAAGAAGATGTTATATCAAGTGTTGTAAGGACCATATTATTCAAATACAGCTGTGGGGATTTATTGTAGGGTTCACCTGTTGTACTTAATACTGAGTTTATAAATAATATGACATTTGATGGTATTTCCTCCATCAGATAGATAGATAGATAGATAGATAGATCGATAGATAGATAGATAGATAGATAGATAGATAGATAGATCCTATAACTATAAGCATGTTTTCTATGTATAAAACATAGGCGGTTTAGTACTGCTTAGCACTGCTGCCTCACAGCAAGTAGGCACTGCTGAGTAGCCTACTGGGTTTGATCCTTGTTGCTATATTTGACGTATTTGATTATTTCCATTCTACTCTACATCATTTAGTCTATACTGACAGCGTTCCACATCCGGGATTGTTCAGGTGCCGCTGGAAATTCCACTGGATGTCATTTTAGGCCGGATGTCCTTTAGCTTCCACTTTCTTCGTGTTGGCATTCTAAACTCCGATGAATTTACGAAGACTATGGTTAACTGCTCCTCAGATCTCTGCATGGTAAATCCATACAGCTAGCTAGACTTTCTGTCCAATCTGAGTTTTCTGTTGCACAACTAACACAGCTTTTGAAGTATACACATTACACCAAAACAAGTTCCTTCCCGAGGCTATTTTGCAGCGGCACCGTCATTGCGCTGCCCAAGATGATTGTGATTGGTTTAAAGAAATGCCAATAAACCAGAGTACGTTTTTCTGCAATTCTGAAATGTTGTGTGGACTAGCCAGACCCTCCTCCGCAGCATGTGGAGGAAGGTCTGGCAATGCGAGACTATACATCATTCTAGTTTGCAGCTACTTCTACTCCACTTAGAATACATTTATCTGGCAGCTATAATTGCTTGTTTCTCTGCAGATTCAGATCTGACACAAACAAAATTAGACGTTATAAAAGAAGATACATTGTTACAGATTAAACTATGTATATAAAACTGAAAGTGGACAAAATACAACAGTAAGAATAAGCATTAAAACAACAAAATATGCTACAGTTTCTAATCAACACTCACTGCTGCAATTTTTCTGCATTACAAGTACACTACTTTTGTTTTAATATAATGCTTTTTCAATGCAGGACTTTTACGTGTTATTTTATATCACAGTATTGCTACTTTTACTAGTGAATATTTAATCAACTTAGTTTCTAGGCTATCTGAATGAAATTGCATGTTCTTAATTGAAGGGGATTTGTGGTGTCCCACCTGTAGTAGGCAATACTAAGTTTTGAATATCCTCAATCTGTGGTTGACCTATTACTCAAATAATATAATGTTCATATAAGTATGTTACCTATTGTAAATGTTTGTGGGATCTACTACAATACTCCCTTTATGGTTTAGAGTCTTGCAGTAAATCAGTTTCAGCATGCTTGGCTACCAGTAACCTACAATGCATTTCATATGGGTTTACAGTCCTAGAGCTTGCCTCAAATTAAACATTTTTAAACTTTTTTCTCACAGTAAAATGAAAGCCAAAGTTCCCAGACATGATTTCAGTGATGCTCTCTTACCAATGGTGGTGATCACAGTGATGGCGAAGTAAAACGAGCCGGCGAATTTCCATTGCATCCCGGCTTTGTGCGGCTTGAGCTCCAGCACCACATTCTCCAGCTCGTCAAAGTCCTCCGTGGACAGGTTGAAGGTCTTGAGCAGCTCCGCTTTCCTCAGGTGCAGCTCCCTCCTCTGGGTCGTCTCCTTTCGGGATTCCAGCGCGTCGAAGATCGCGGCGCCGACTATCAGGTAGGTGAAGGTGCAGATAATGAGGGCGAGGGTCCTCACGTTTTGCCTCTTCATGGTGGCGTGGTGCGTGTTAGGGGGACGGGCAAAGTGTCAGCGCGGGTCTGGAGGACGGGGAGCTCGGCTGGCTCATGGCTGTGCCGCTCTGACGGAGCAGAGAAGCTCTCTGATTACTTTATGAGCCAAGGAGCTGTTCATTCAGCACCACGCCCCCCTCCCACTAGAGGAATCCTCCCCCTCCACCCATCCATACAACCCAACCACCCATCCACCCACCCCTCCCTTCTTCCTCCTCTCTCCCATTTCCCTCATATCTCAGAGAAAATATTGTGTCAATCCCAGTTTAACCCTCATTGCAATAAATACTGTGTGGACTAGTGGTGGTGGGATGTAACGAAGTAGCCCATTACTCAAGTAGGCTACTGTACCATTTATTTTTTTTCACAGTTGTTTACACAGTGCTGATATGATAGTAAATTCACAGTATAGTACTTTCTGATACTGATTAGTTACAGTAAGCTAAAATAATTTATTTTCTCTTAAAATTAAATTACTGTAACATTGGACAACAATCACTTAGTAACCACACTACTACTAACTACATACGGAGGAGTAGCATAGTGAAGATAGCAGGTAACTTAATGGTTCTCATTTCTGAATGTACGGATGAAAAATGCAACCTAGCGGCTCAGGTTAGCTGAACTCTCTGCCCAGCCTCCCTCGTAGCAAATGGTCAACCATCATGGCCCTAGGGACAACTGTCTTTCCTCGTCCTTGTCCACCTCTTCCTTCTCTTACTCTCACTCCTTGACTTCTAGCTCATGCTTTACAATTGACCTCCATTTTCCTCCAAAACAGGAGAGCTCATCTGTGGTCTCTGATTTCTAAGTGAACAATTAAGCAACTAGTGTTTACACCTGTCAAAGTGGGTGTTGCCAATTGGTACATATAGCTTGGCATTGTGATTGTCTCTGCTCTCCAAAGGAACACAAGCGATTTTGATTTTAAATGTTGCCTAATGTAGAGAATGTATGTAGTGTTTTGCAAAAGTTTGATTGAGAATTTAGAGTGTAAAGGAGAAATTGTGCTTGCAATTCTGCAGACTTGGTTTTGGGATTTGGTACATGAGTTTCAGGTTTTAGCGATTTCTAAGTTTGTAAACATTATTGTGCCCAAACTATAGTGCCCAGGAAATTACAAAGACGTGTTTTAAAGATTTAAGTCTTCAGTAGGAAGCAATTAACTTGGGACTCGGGACCACAGCCCACAAAAAGTATTTTTCTATAAAAACATGAATGCATAATTGCTACTATTTCTACTGTATTATTGATATAGATAGGCTCAGTTTAATGGTTCAATAATAGAGACATAATCTTTCTGTATCTTGATTAAGCAAATAACCATTGAAATCATTTCTCTCATAAATATGCTTTTTTTTAATATACTGTATAAAATCAAAAAGCGTTTGTAGACATGAAAAGTGATATAGATGTTATTTATTCCCTTTATTATTTATCCCTTAGTCTTTACCTTTCAAAGAGCATTTTATTAAAGGTCACATTTTGGATCAAAGTTTTACGGATTTATTGATATATTGATCGGGCCGAGGCCTGCAGCACTCCAGTAAGTGAGGGAAGGATTTATGCAGGCTCAGTCACAGTTGATTTGACTAACCCGTTTATTGAAGCCAGGTCTATTTTTGTCCTGCTCACAGTGTGGAACAACTGGAAAGATTGTCCAGGATCTATAGAGCAGGTGAGGGGCAGTACAGATGTCATCATCTGTCACAGGTTGGTAGAGGGATGGTTATAGATATGTTTAAGGTGGTGAGTTTTAATTCTGGATGAAAATATACTCAAAAGCAGCAGATGAAAGCATTTTATTACCCAGGGCGTTTCAGTAGAGCAACAACAAAACTATGCCTATGAGACTGTGTTTGTGCAAAAGAAAGCATTTGTTTAGGAGTCAAAATCAGCAATAATGAAGGAATAAAAAGCAGTGAAATCTGATCAGGAATGCCTTGACCTCTTCACAGCGCCATCGCCAAACAGTGTCTCCAACTGACGCACAATGCATCAGAGAACCACCAACTGGAAACCAGTGACACTGAAGGTCATGAAATTTGGCCCCAGACTTTCACTTGACCTTTTGTCTCTCTGAGTCAAATCATCATCGCCATGAGTTTCTCTTTCAGCTTAAACACGCATTCAATTCACTCCACACATACAACACTTGTCTTTTAACAAGATTGGAAACTTTCATAGGAGGTTTTGTTTACTCTCAAGTTTGAAAAATTGCTTCTGGTATTGCCTTGATGCACAGGGGAAAGATAAGGTCAAAGAGCAGACATTTGAAAGTTCTTTGGAGCCAAAGTAACAGCTGGATTCTGTAAAAATGTAGTGGTGAGTCATGTTGAAAGCTTTACTCATAGATGGAGAAGTTACTTTTCATTTGGAAAAAAAACCCAAACCTTCTCTCAGCAGTTAATGTAAATGAATAATGGGGCTTTTTTATACCACCAGCTGCTCTGCTCAAGTAGCTCAGTGGTCACCAAAACAAAGCTGCTGTAGTCCTACATGGTCTTAGGAATTGAAATGATTTAATACAAAGAGCAAACAAGTTGATGTCATATCGACTAAAAAGTGAACTCCTTGCTATGTGATACTTTTTTTGGCCAAGTTTTGGGGAGTTACAGTTACTGAATTGTTACAGTTACAATCTGCTAACAGTGGTGACATCTTAACAGGTATTAGTGTCATGAGAAACATGCCACTCTGCAATGCCAAGGTGGTCAAAGACAACGGAGGAAAACCACTTAACGAGAAAAATGTTTTTAATATGGTGCTCTGTTTTGTGTGTGTTTCTCATGTTGGTCCTGGGTCTGAAATAGAAGTGTTGAGCTGTAGAGTCCTGCAGGCCTGCAGGGCTTCAGCTGCCGGCCGGTCAGTTCTCGGCATATCCTCCACTGCGTAACCACTGATGCATTCTCATGAGCGCGAACACTTCTTGCAGCCACTGACCCATCAGACAAACTTTTTGAGCTGGGGATTGAGTCTGGACACTCATTACTGCGATTTTGGAGAAGCCGCAAATTTCCCACTGAAGTCAGAGCTTTGTACTGTACATGTACTTTGAACCTAGTGGGTGTTCGGAAATCTATAAAAAAAAGTACACCGCTGCACAACTAAAGTTCCCAATTGTGAGTATTCACTGAGGAAAAATAATAAATAAGTAGGTTAGATATTGGTTTCATTGTTGTTTTATTCATGCTCTGGTGCTTTAAAATGGGTGTAAAAAAAAACTAAACATAATTTTCTATTGACTCAAAGTAAATCCCTTTGCAATATTATTATTTAGCTTTTGGTTTGATGACATACTTTTCTCAGAAGAGTATGTCATCAAAACATTATGTCACATTATGTCATCAAACAGAGTCTCTTGAAATGTGTCCTTTGTGGTATACACAAAGGACACTCAGGTAATAGGCCTAAAGCCCTCAGCGGAAAAAGTTTAGAAGTAGAAACAGTAGATACAGGCAGGTCACCGTGCACCACATCTGACTCTAAGTGAGCTGGAAAAAACACAGGTGTGTCCCCAACAACAAGTTGTTTTCTGCAGAATAATTCTGCATCTTTTATTAACCGGTCACTGATGATTCCTTTTGGGACCTGTTCTGTCATAAATGTCACGTCACCCAAGTTCACTTTCTTGAATACTCAATTTGCAAACTGAAAAACTCAGACGTAAATGTAAAATCTATTCCTGTAAAAAACAATGCACATTGATTTTAAGACCATTCAAGCGAAAAATAACTCAACAATTCTGTACCCAACATATGTACACACAAATATGCATATAAAGTACACACAGTTTCATATTATGTCTTGCACTTGTTGCCAGGGCTTGGGTTGTTTAAGGCTGACTAAACATTACTGGAGAGCATATTACATAAGGACATCATTAAGGCAATGCCAGGGAGACAGGAGCCATCCCAAAGCCCCCCCGGTCTGCACCCCCTGCCTCTTCCCTACCAGCAGAGCATCCTGGGAGGGGTGCCCTTCAGCTGCCTACATCTCATCACACAAGGTTCAACGTGGCCTGCAGACGCCCGCTGACATTCAATTAAAGTCTTTCATTTTCCCATCATTTGCTCTGCCTCCGTGACTCTGACGCTGCTCCTGCTGTCATTTGATAATTAATCCAAACATTCCTCCAATTAGAGGTGAATCTATTTTTTAGCCTTGGCACCCCAGTGAGTGCAATACACCTGCTGAAGCTGCTCTTCAGGATGAGAGGATGGCAGACAGTGACGTACTGAAGTGTAGATATCACTGGGAAAGTAGGAGAGCAGTGTGGTACCCTGATTGGTCAGAAGGTTCTGGTTCATGTATCTTCACCTTCAACCTGAAGACCTCTTGATATTTTGTTATGGTTGAGTTTTGACTCTGGGTCAAACCTAAAATCAGTTTGCATGAAGTTGGCTTATTTCAGAATTGATTGCTTTATCTGAGAGGTTACAGATACTTTTCTGTCTACTTAGGAAAATTATGGATTTTTAAGATTTTAAGAAAAGACTTTATTTACCAATAATGATGGAAAAAGTTGCCATAATTATTTAGTTCTAATGTTAACTGTTGCTGGATAGATGTCAATAAAGCTATTGTCAAATAAACGATTACCAATTTCAAATTTAAAAACATAACAAAAAGCAAACAGTCCACCACTTTGGTCCAGAATGAAGTATTTTGATTTGTATCTGATGGATTGTCACGAAATTATGAGCAGACTTCCGTGCTCCCCAGAGGATGACTTTGGTGGTCCTCTGACATTGCCTGTCACATCACCAGCAGGTCAAAATGTTCATGTATTCAGTGATATAGCTAGACATCTTCTGGATGGATTGGCAGAGAATTATGTACAGACGTTCATGGTTTCCAGATGATGAATCCTTAAGACTTTGCTGATCCCCTAATCTTTTCATCTAGCTCCATCATTAGGTCAAACCCAAAGATTGTTAATTATCACATAAGACAAAAAAGTATAAAATCCTCACAATTGAAAAGCTGGAACTAAAAACGTGTAAGGCAATTTTGCATGAACAAAAACAGCTAAATGGTTAGTTGATAATCAAAATAATTGCAGATTAAATTTTGTCAACATCCATTCCTCTGCTGCTGTAAGGGCACACTAATTTTCACAAACTTTTGACCCCTCATCCCACAGTCTGTCTCAGTCTCTGTCCTTCCTAATAAGTCACCCCTGCTGTCTGCATTGACACATCCACTCTAATAAACACTGTCACATGGCTGTTGAGATATTACATACACCTTGTCTCTCTGTATGAACATTTCAGCATTGATTACCTGCCATGTCACCAGCTTTTCTTCCCAGAAATCCACAATAAACACTGACAGCATGACCCTCAATAAACCTAAAATGGGAAAGGTTACATATTGGTTCTGAGTTATTTCATGTATTTATGATTTAGCTCAAAATGGATCAATAGCACATGTAGTACCAGGCACACATTTATAAATCATGAGCAAAGGAGTACACCTTGAGGAGGCCAAAAAAATAAACTCATGTAGATGGTTAAGAAAATACTAAAATTAACAGCACATTATGCAATTAAATATAAATGATGGCAATGTAAATTGCCTGTTAGTGTCAGCTGTCTTGGAATGGAAAAGCAATATCTATAAAACTATAATAGAGTGAGTGACAACCTTTTCACCATCTCATGAGGTACTCTGCAACGTTTGATTGCCTGTAATATTGATGGATGCAAATGATTAGGAGAGTAAATTTGGGGTTCTTGCTGCAGTTTAGCATCCCACTGAGTGACATGTCTGACTCACGGTATAATGAGACATTTAACAGCTTCTTAGATTTCCAGCTGCGCTTCCCGTGGACTGGACATGAGACTGTCTGTCTGTCTGAGTGGCTCTCAGGGCATTATCTTTCAAACTAACAAAAATGTTTATTCTCTTAGATGTCTCTCAGACATTTCTTGTTAAAAGATTATCGACACAATTTATTTCAGCTTTCAGATTAATTAAGGCAATAACAGTCCATTTTTCGTCAAGTAATGAGTGCACTTACATGTAAAGAGCATCTCTTGTGTCCAGCTACAGACTCAAATCTCTTCAAATCACAAGTGTTGTTGAGAAGTTACTGTAATGAAGTGTGGGGGAACATCATGCTGTTTTAGTAAACAAGTTATCATCTCTATCCTGCTGTTTCTTCCCATAAAAGACACAGTGCTATAAAAATACATATATTTACACAAGTTATAATCCTGTTTCCTTATGTTAATTGTTTAGTTGTTTCTCGTTAAATGCCAAATATGACAAAAAATAAAAAATATTTCCCTGTATAACATTAAAATATTTTGATGACTCATCTTAAACTTGAGGAGGTATATAGTACATACTGTACATTTCTGATCCAGCCATCATATATTTAACCTGCAGTTTACAAAATGATGGAAACAACTTTATTAAAATGAAAAGAGGGAGCTTTTTATGGGCTGACATATGTGCCACCAGAAACTGAATTTGAATCATTTATATTTAAATTAGAATTGCTAAACTTGAATAATTGCATTGAAAAACTGAATTTGAATCACATAATTTGAAATTGTATTGTTTAATTTGAATCATTGCATTGAAAAACTGAATCTGATTGATAAATTTGAAATTGAATTTAATCGTTTGGAACTGTCGGTCCAATAAAATTTGATCCTCACTGTAAATTCAACTCTCTATATATCTTCACATTCAGTTCTCACAAACTTTTAAAGTTGGTTTTAAATTGGATTTACTCATGTCTTCATTCCGTAAATTTTTCCAACATTGTGCTGAATTTCAGAAAACAGTCAGCTGTTTCATTTTAGTGCTCATTTCCAAATTTTTCTGAAAGATATTTTCAGTTGTCAATCATTCTTTCTCAGCTTCTCATGCAAAATGACAATTATGCATCATGTTCTTTCCACCTGAAGAAAAATCTGTTTCTGTCTCACACATATAAAAAAATGGCTTACAGTAAAGCGGAACTGGGTTAGCATTGGCATGACAAGCAATATTATCGAGCACCATTGTAGCCAAACCAACCTCATATTTCATCAATAGAAAATAAACAAAGTAAAAAGAAGTGATGTCTGGTAAGTGCAGTGAAAAGATGCAAGATGTCATTAAACTAAAGTAAAACCAGATAAGTGTCTCTGTAAAATCTGGGAGCTCGTTACTCGCTTTGTCTTACAGTAAGAGAAAACACAAAGACAATAACTCATTTTGGCACCACACTATGTAGTCCAATTAAACAGAGAATTGAGGGGAAAAACTTTTAAAGGACACCTGTGGCAAATTTTTACAGTTATAAAAGAGCTACTTTGGCAACAACCACAGCTTTGTCTTTTTTTAACTGTCAAATGCCACCTCAGCATGTTCACAGCATCATTAGCAGGAATAAAGTTTCATCATGGAGCAGGCATCAGAATTCACTCCCCCATTACGTTCTTGAAGAGAGTGATGTAGGCGTTTTTTGGGACTTCTTTTCCCATTATACAGAACAGTAACTGTATAAAATATATCTATAAAACATGCAGGCCCGATATAACAAAGCTAAAACAAACCTTTGCATGCGTCAAAAACATGTGTTTCACTGTCACATGCTGTAAATGCTTATATTAAGAGCTCAATAAGTGTCAAAAACTGTAACGGTAAATCAACATGTATACACAAAGTCAGTAGGTGGGCATCACCATTTTATGTTCCAATTGTGGGTGAGTGTATATCAAAAGCTTTGAAAGGTGCTCATTATTTCAGGACAAAAACAAAAGCAAATCGACCAAAGACATTCAGCTCAACTGTAAATCCTGTTGACAGGTAGTCACTGACAGATATGTCTGAGAAGACAGAAGCTTTCACTACAATGTGCTGACTATTGTGTGATGGTCAATGCATAATTCATGCCAGATTTACAAGCGCTTATAGTAAATCTCATGGGGAAGATGTGCCTACAACTGT
Organism: Sander lucioperca; assembly: GCF_008315115.2. Classification (NCBI taxonomy): domain Eukaryota; kingdom Metazoa; phylum Chordata; class Actinopteri; order Perciformes; family Percidae; genus Sander; species Sander lucioperca. The sequence continues at coordinate 11,812,343 of NC_050191.1, forward strand.
CAGTTGATGAATTCCTTAAGTACACCTACTGCTGCTCTGTCTTGATGTGTTATTCAAAACTTGTGACTCGGTTTGGATTCAAGCCACTGTACTTCACTTCAAGCGTTGCATTGAGGACTTGGAATTGTTCCAACAGTGATGCCTAATTGATTTTAGAGCACCAGACTCAGACAGAAGACTGTAAAGCTGCTAAAACTAAAAACTGCATCACTTGTTGGGTCTAATTAATAATACTTATTTGGGAGTATACAATAAATACATAAACACATGCAGAAGTGCAACAGAATATGTAAATGCAAATATTTCAACAATAACAAACTAAATTAAACATGCACAAGCCAATCTGGTAATGCATGCTTTTAAGATGTAATTCAAGATATTACGTTTTAATGTTGACAATTATTTCGAAAAAAAAAATGTCTTTCGCAGACTCACCAATGAGAAAACAAACACAATGTGTAGCCTAGCATTGTTCAAACATACTTAGCTTGAACTGTATTAAAGGAAACAAAATGTATGCTGGGTGTGTCTAAACCTATGCTTTAACACGTCTCCATTTGCTGCAGAACTGTAATCATAACAGCTGAATATTTTAAGATTTCCTTGAATATGCATGTAAGCATGATGTACTAGCTTCAATGAAGTAAAACAAGCAGATGCAGAATATGCCGTCTATATGACACTGCTCCTTAGGGGAAACTGTGTAGGGGACTTCAGAGTTATATTATATATTAAATACAGCAGCTTTAAACTTTGATACATTTGAATTTCCTCTACAGTGTATAAAAAAGTTGCATATGTAGTTATATATATTATATAGTGTATAGTTATTAGTTAATTAGAATATTTTATTTAAATAGAATATTTGTCTTCGTTCTATAGGTCTAATAAAATGCTTTGAAGCTCAAGATGCCCTTGGTGCATTTGGCCAAGGATTAGCTACACACTCATGAAAAGTGTTTCTTGGAAAGACTTTAACAAGTTGGGAGGAACATGTGATGAGGACAGTAAGTGCTACATGTGTAGGTCAGCATTAAAGGTCATATTGTGAAGTCAAGTTTTGTTGGGGACAGCTGTAGGGAGACACTCTGCTGAGATACATGCAGTTCACTGAGCAGCACACACACACACACACACACACACACACACACACACACACACATGCAGGAATACCATTGTAGCTTAAAATGACGTCACAAAAACAGGTTTATTTTCATATTCAACACATACAATACACACACACACACACACACACACACACACACACACACACACACACGTATGCAGAAATACCCTTGTAGCTTAAAATGACAACACAAAACCAGGTTTGTTTTCATATTCGCCACACACACACACACACGCACGCACGCACGCACGCACGCACGCACGCACACACACACACACACACACACACACACACACACACACACACACACACACACACACACAAACACACACATGCAGGAATACCATTGTAGCTTAAACACATAAACACATTCACAGGGAGGAGACAAAGACAAGTTAACCCTGGGCTGTTTATGAGTGCAAGACCAGGCAGAGGTCAGAGGTCAGCAGTTCCAGCCACATGTGATCCCCATTATACTGGATCTGAAGGGAACCTGGACCTCACAGAGGCTGAAATATGCCATTGTTAAAACTGTCAGGGATCCGGAGCAATATTATGTTGTATTACTGTAATACCACTTCTTGTAGCTTTATGAAAATATCTCTACTACAACTAAGGAACGGCAGTGTTACTTTACCGGTGTTGCAACATCACCATCTTGTGGATGCTTTATACTGTAGCTAACTGGATTATTACAGACTGTACTGATTATTAATGGCTCAAAATGTACTGTTGCTTCTACATAATGAATGTTTTGTTATTTATGGATCACGTACACAAACATCTGTCATCAAGAAAGCAACAACAGACTGCAGAATGAAATAAAAATTGATGCAAAGTTTCATTGTGTAACAGACAAATAGACAGGAATTGAGGATTAGCTGATTTTGTGACATACAGTATTGTCTTTGTATAAAAGTGACTCACAGAGAGGGTTTGCACTGAAATTTCAACTTAAGCCAATTTCACAACAATTGTTTTCAACACTGTTGTTACTGGGGCGAAAAGTATTATAGGGGACCCACAGAAATTCCAGTAGGATTACTTTATTAAAAGTCCCATTTCATTACTGGTATTACACTGTCAGATGGTCAAACTAAGTGTTTAACCATACCTTTCAGAACTCAAGGCATATGCAACGATTCAAGGGATATAGCCTGCGTAAATTATTTGTGCCTTAGGCCAAAAGTCAAAACATTCTGTAACGTTGTATAGCCTACTCAAAAAACCTTCAACCTTAAATTGTAGGCTATTTATTCTTTTTTTTTTTTGTAAAAGGGTCTCAATTGTCTGTATCTATGAAAAGTATTAGGGACACACAGCGCACTACTCCAGTCTGACCACAAGATGGCGGCAGCACTCAGTCAACAAAAACGTACAAAACGTACTGTAAAGTAGGCCTGCAGTACGTTTTTGTTGAAGTTCCTCAACTGAGAAACAAGATGTGATTAACGCTTTTGAAAGGCACGTAAAAACATAAATATCCTGAATTAGTTTGTCTACTTTTTATTATTAAGCATTAGGCCTGTTAGCCTACAGCTCCAACTCTTTTCTAAAGTGGCCAAGCATTATACTGGTGAACAGACTTTCCTGGATAATGACACTGAGCCAAAATAGCAGACCGTTGAGGTCGGCTCTGCTGCCTTTAATCAAACCCGCAGCCTCCAACCCTCTCTTAGATCATTCCCATGCTGCTGATGCTGCTTTGTAAACTTGGAGACAAGAAAGAAGGCGGTGCTCCACTTGAGCAGAGAGGGGTCATATCCTACACAGCGGCATATACTCCTCAACCAGGGTGAGGCTCTGCCTGCCTGCCACTCACTGAGTCCCTCTTGGAAAACACTGGCAGGAGTTTAGCAGCGCTCAGAAGCATGGAAGTAACCAAAGGAGAGGACCTCTCGGCTGAACAGGCTGCGTCTTTGTTGAGGACACCAGAGCTGGAGAGTCAAAGGACAAACCCTGAACGGGAAAAGAAGAACCACTGTAAAATCATTACTGGGGTACGTTTAATAGAGCTATATATAGGCTACCTATAGCCTACCTATACCTCTGACCACTCTTACACTACAAACTATAATTAAGTAATAAATAAGTAGGCTATTTACTTTAATACTCTTACAGTAAAATATCTCAGCTGATTTGTTTAGAAAAAAGTGTTTTTTTAATCAGAAGTTGGGTCTAGCTGCACCTTTAATCATCTTATCAAAAACAACGTTATAGTGTGCCTGCGTGATGCTCGATATACTTTATATAGTGAAATAAATGTTATATGTGTCTTTCAAAAGCCTAGTAACATAGTAACACTACAGTATAAAGCCCGTGGGACCGTATCTATATACTTGAGCTGGATCGATTGGTCGATCAAAAAATCTGCAGCTACTTTGACAATCAAAGTTTTTGGGGATTTGCTGCTTTTCTTTGTCAAATATGATTGTAAACTGCGTGGGTGGAGCAAAGCAGATTTCACTGGATGCTTTTTCACATTTTTTGTCATTTCATAGACTAAATGATTAGTCAAGTAATACCAAATTAATCCATAATTATTTGCAGCCCTAGTGACAGTATCTGATCATTAGTCATTAATCATCAGGAATCAAAAAGACACACAGCCTCTACATTTCTACACTGTTTACTCCAAGTGGAATTAAGGCACAGCTGTCAAACAGTGCTGCCAGTATGAATGTGCAAACCAAATGTTATCACTCAAGTGCAAAAAGACAGAGGCCAGAAGTGTCTCTGCAGGTGAAGATGATAGTGTAAAGCAGGACTGGACCTTTGGTGCAGTCAGAAAGTCAGAGAGAGCTATGCAATAGTTCACTATTTATTGTGGGTGTTTGAGGGGTTGTGTGTGTGTGTGTGTGTGTGTGTGTGGGGGGGGGGGGGGTAAACGAGAAGTGTTTTGTTTTTATTGAAGAATGTAAGCAGAACTTTAGTTTTAGAGCTGCAACTAAAAATAATTTACATTACCAACTAATCTGTTGATTATTTTCTTGATTGATTAATTCATTGTGTAATCGTTTGGTTTATAAAATGTCTAAAAGATGTTGAAACAATGAAAAATGTGAATCACAATATATATATATATACAACCTAGAGCACAAGGTGTTATCCTCAAATAGCTTGATTTGTGCAAGCAACAATTTAAAACCCCAAAATATTAAATGTGTTCTAATCTAAGAACAAGAATAGCAACAAATTCACTGACACTTTAAGGTTTTGGGGTAAACGTATCCACCATACAGCATGTGTACTGTACACAACATCCTGTTTATCTTGTTCTTAGAATTTTAAAGGCAAACAAGTCAGTATTTTTACTAATTACCTCTATCTATACATGACCTAGATAAGAATCTTCTTGGACAGTTGAATGAGTTTCTGAATTGTATTCTTGTCACAGATAAATAGTTTCAGAGACACAGCAGCCTTTATTGTCCACATCTTCTTGAGGCATTAAGACAAACCACACATACTCTACAGAGAAACTAAATCTGGGATACAATTGACATAAAGATCAAAACCATAATTGAAAGAATAGCCAAGAGAAATGTCATTATATGTATTAGACACTGCCTTTATATAGCTGTGGTCAGGGTTTTTAATCAGAAAAATATGAGTTTTCTTTTTTTACAGTAAAAGAATGAAATGCATTGATATTTTTTGGCCAAATGGCACATTTTAAGTGAAGTATGTAGCTGTATACACACTAATCTTCCTCATCACTGAAATATAAACTGTACAGTCAGATATCATCTGACATTAAACACACCTTATAAACTATTTACAAACAAACTCCAGATAAAACCACAGGCGCTAGTTTTTCCATCTGCGGTGGCAATGTCTAGACATTAATATACTTTGTCCTGTCAAGCATCAGCCACTGTACAGCTGTTAGTAATTGTGATATTGGTACTTGTTACACTGTGGTGTTATATAAGGTCTCGCAAAAGAATGATTGCAATTTTTTTTTACTCTAAAATGAGGATTACTCATTAGTTTCATGCTTGTGTCTTCATGCGGACTTTGTTGTGCTGTCACAGTTTGATTTGGATTCCCAACAGTCTAATCAGGTCTTTACTGGACAATGGAGACAAAACTGAAGGTAGTTTCAGTGTCAGACAACAAGTAGGTTTCCACCAGACAGACTGTTTACTTTCACAACCCACAAAGACCACGTCTTTCCCAAGGAGCCCATGCAATCCAGGTCTCTCTCTTTCTCCCTCTCTCTTTACCTATAGTTGGAGAAAATAAGTGCACATAGCCAGACACCACGCACACATAGCATCATACCCGTCTAGGAATTCTTGGCTATGTGGATCACACTATTTGGATTACTCATGATTCCCACAATCCTGCTTTTGAGACTCTGCATGACTACAGCTTTTACAATGAATAAATTAAAGGGCATGGTGGAGTACAGCATGAAAATGTATAATCTAGTGTTGAATCGTAGGGTTGTATTCGTCTCAAAACAAGTAAAACAAAATTGGCCACAACTTAAAGTTACAGTCTTGAAGATCTCTGTTTCATTCTCTTTGGCGATAAGCGGTAATTGCAAGTGTGTTTTTGAAGTTTCATCGCCTTTCTTTTTTTCTTTTTTCTGGAGATGTTTAACGTGTCACAAACTGTGCTCTGCTTGTGATTGAACAGACATTAAATTAAATTAAATGAAAATCTTGAGATCATTACTTTAACCTGTTCCCTGTTACATATTAACATGGTTTAAACATCCTCCTACTAGTGAGCTTCTGTTGGATTTATGTGTATTTTGAAAATAAAACAGAGATACGCTTGTTTGCAAATAAGGGAGGATTCATATTCCACATGTTAAGTAAAAACAAATGTCAACACTGGGGACATGATAAATAAGCTTTACCCCTAGATATAAACTTTAATGATTCCTGTGACTTGTGAGGATACAGTAACATAAGATCAAAATTGTATGACTCCTTTGAGGAAGTGGAATTCTTGCAGCAGACAAATGTTACGTCAAAGAAAAGACGCAAGATTCTTTCCTGACTAAGTTCATATTTTTGTAAAGAGATGGGCAGAGGATGATGTCATTGTCATGTGATGAGCAAGCATTGCATTTTTAGCAGAAGCTCCCAGCCAATTGGTCAGTCCCAAGAAAAACCTGAGGGGTCACAAGATGGTTAAAGGGATACAAGACACAAATCATATACCATGGACTCTCATAGAGCAATGATAAGGCTGCTGAACACCCACCTCTCTAAATTAACTGATTCAGACTTCTTTGAAACGCCCCTCTACAGTAATTACAAACCCCACACCCAAAGTAAGCAGCCATCTCTGGGCAGATATGAGCCAAGATAAAGAAGCACCAAGGCCTACGTCCTCCTTTGACTTTTTAATTACAGATGGCCAAGACCAACATTTTGACAGTTGGAGATGGTGTATGGGGAATGGTGGAAATGATTAGGTTACACTGGGCAGGGTAAAATAAATAAATAACAAGCCCATCTCCACTTAGCACTGCAAGACTCTTATCTTATCTTGTATAAAGATTGAAGTATCACAAAAAAGTAAAGAATGAATAAAAAAATGGACAAATAAAGTAAATACGACTAAAGGTCTGCAACCACGATAGCAGCTTTGTGAGGCTGTGAGCCACAGGGTTACTTGGAGCTGAATGCTAACATCAGCATGCAAACATGCATGCTGACATGCTGATGTTTAGAGGGTAATGTTGACCATGTTCACCATCTTAGTTTGGCATGTTAGCATTTGCTAATTTCCACAAAGCACAGAGTAAAGCTGATGATGATGGGAATTACAGTTTGATAGGTATTTGGTCATAAACCAAAGTATTACACTAACTTACATTTTGACCTGATGATGGTGCTAGATGAAAAGTCAGGGGATCACAGTAGAATTCATCCTGAGGGAAACATGAATGTCAATCCATCCAGTAGTTGTGAAGACATTTCACTAAAACCACAAATGTAACCCCATGGTGGTGCTGGAGGAAAAGTCAGTGAAATAATTAAGTCAGTGGGCTTCCTCCTCTGGAGATCATGAATGTTTGTACAAAATTTCATGCCAATCCATCCAATAGTTGTTGAGATATTTCAGTCTGGACCAAAGTGGTGGACCGAACAACCAACATTGTCTAGAGCCAACACTTTTGTTTATGATTCCTCAAAATGTCCTGATTTATGGCTTCTCCCAAGGAGCCAGAAGTCAGTTTTATTATGGTCACAAGGCATGTAGCTGACAGTAGATTGTGTCTAGAGTGCCAGTAAAATAAGCTTTTTGCCAAGGCTGTTTTCACCACAGTATTATTAAAAATATCATGAATCATATATCATGGTAAAAAAAAGTACAGAAAGAACATAGTTTATTGTTATTCAACAGTGTTTGACGTTGTGCAGTTTTATCTCTTCTTTTTTTTTGCCTTCTACTCAGCAAAGAGCCAAGAGTTCAATGAAATGTTTGTTGACAGCTCAGCTGCATGTGATTTATGAACTGTTATCTTCACTAACTTCAACAAACATCCTGACGTTTGTTCTCTGGATTTTAGGTTCTGCTGCTGTGCTTATTGGTGGTCATCTTGGCTGTGGCGTTGTCTCTGAGAAAGAGCAGTGATGGGAAAGGTAGGCACTGATGATTTTAAATGTGCGTTTCCACAAGTTGTGTTTTAGTTTTTTTTCACATTTTAATTACAATAAAGTTGGCAAAGTAGGACATATTAAATGTTAATAACATACTATATGTTCTGACTGAGCTTTATGTGAGTCATGGTCTTCACTCCACAACACAGAGAGTAAATGAAAATACTTTGGCTGCAACAAGAGAGGCAGACAGACAGAAATAACCATCTCAGGTTACATTTTTGGAGCACTTACTCAGTAAAGGCAGATGAAAATACATACTACAAGTGGCCACCGCATCCTGCCACTGTGAGGCTACAAACCTGCTGTCTGGGAGTGCACCTATAGTAGAGCCTGCTAACTGTAGATCCCTCAGAAACTCTAAACTGGAAGTATTTACAGCAGCAGTGAAGGAGGGTCAAGTTACCAACCAGTCGGTGAGGTGAAAGTTACCTCCTGAGACTGCATATGATTTGACAGGATATGTTTCTGTCAGGGTGTTGCGATCCAAGAATTTCTTTTGCCCACTTTGCAAAACACGTCATAAAAACACATTTAAACGAGACAGGAATATTCACCCGAGGTTGGCATTTTTTCTGCAGCTATAGATTCCCTCTATTATAGACGTGGGCAGTGGTGTCAGTATGCTCTTTGTTGCAAACCACCGTGCCAAAACACCCTTCTTCCATTTCGGAGGCAGCGTGGTGACTGTGGGCAACTGTCCCCAGCCCTGGGCGGGGTGCTCTCTCTGCTGTGGCATTTCCCTTTAACTTATATTTCCCACCCAGCTAACATGAAAGCCATGTGGGAAGAATAAATCTTGACTTTGCACTCATTCCGACTCTTTTTGGGGCGTTTTTCACATATATTATATGCAGCTTTGTTGGAACCTCTATATCTTCCGTAATGCTGCTTTCTTGGTAAGGCCTTGGAAGCAGATTAAAAGTAATAAAAATAACCAGGGACTCTACTTCTTCCTAGAGGCTGACAGTACACACAGTGTGTAGTATGAAATGCTTAGAGCTGGGTTTTGCCGTAGATTACAGACCACAGCAACTTGTCTCCTGAGACAGAGCATCCCCGTGTTCAGTCCAAACCACACTCCTGGCCAGGAGAGTCAGTGAGGATGGGCTTTCTCACCGACATGCTAAGACTCCCTCCGTCATGTGTCCAGTCAGCAGCAGACTTGACAGATTGTACTGGGAGTACAGTTCCTCAAAGCTTCTTGCTTAGAGCCACCCTGTCTGTGGGAATGTCCTTGAGCAAAACATAGGTTTGTTTCCAAAAACAATAGATGATTTATTTGTATCAGGTTTGGGTTACAAGTGCTTGACACATACTTGACTTACTTTCAAATCACACTTTATTGCCACACCAACATGAGACGCACTCGGTCCAGTATGGTTTTATATGATGAGAGGGGTTAACTAGCCCAAATAACGTTTGAGAGAGTGATTGAGAGATTCATCACTCTACTCTGCAGGCTGACACAGTTAGCAACTAGCTGGTGAACGTAGTGGATCATTTAGCAGCTAAGGAAGCAAGTATTTCCTTTAGGAGTTGGTAAAGAGCTAAAAGAAGAGTAAATATTTTATTTACAGTAAATGTGTCAGATGGTCAGAAACATGACTCCAAATAAGTGCTAATGTTGCACTATGTCTGCTAGATGTGTAAATAGACAATTGTTTGCTAAAGTATTCTACATAACACATCAATTTTGTGTTTACTGCCCTGTAGTTCTCTCAGATTAAGTAAAATAAAGGTTGTGATGTCTCTTGTTTCACGTGCATGTGTGGCCTTAAAATATAAAGATTATGTGGTCACGAGTTAAATGATCACAGCTCTTTTAGACAGCTGTTTATTTTCCTCCCTGATGGTTTCTATTATATGAAAACACATGCTGTCCAGCACACAAATCTCATTTAAAAATGTGATGGTTTAGTAATTAGTCTTTGTTGAGTACGGAGCCTGTGCTGTTATTCATTAGTGCCTTTACACAACATATTCATGTGGTTCATAGAATTGTGCCCTCTACTAGCTCCAAAGAAAGATTTCACTAGCCAAACACAGGGAACATTCAGTCTTTTCTGTCTTTAGTCATCTCATAAATGTGTAGATGACATCTGCATTTCTACACTTTCTTTTGCTTCCTCTTGTACTAAATGGCACTGAAATGACTCAATAATTCCATTTATTTTGACATTAAAGGCCCCAAAAACACATTTTCTCCATCAGCTTCTTACCACGAATAATGTGATCCTACATGTAGACAAGATCTTCTGCCAAAGAAAAAAAACAGTGCTGGTTTGACATGAGAGATTTTTGTTTCTCTGTTTTTGTGTTTGCTGTTTTGAAGTGGGCTCAGTTGGAAAAAAAAGTTGAGGATATGTATTTGTCACAGTTTGACAAATTGGGTCAAACCACACCCACACAGTCCTGATGAAGTAGATTAAATGAGGTTTTGAGTATTGAACTCTTAATAAATAATAAATAAGGTTGTTGTTTTTTTCAAAGAGAAACTACACACAATTTCTTTTTGCGCTGCACACATGATCACTTATAATGGCATATGGTGTTCAATTCTGTGGCTGGTTCAGATGAGTTTTATTCACTGTGCTGTGAAGTTCACAAGAAGCTGTAGGATTCTCTCTGACCAGAATGAGTCTCTGGCCAGGGTTTTATACAAGTTTACAGGAAACAACATAATAAACAAAAGCTGAGAAGACAATCAACTCACAACTCCTTTTGTTTGATTCTAGTGGTTGTGTTGTGCACTTCAATTTGTACAGTACTTTGGTCAACTTTGGTTGTTTTAAATGTGCTATATAAATAAACTTGACTTGACTTGACAAATCTGTCTGAGTGGATTTGCATAAGCTCAATCAAATTCCTCTCAACACTACACTGTTATCCCAAATTAGTTGACTTTACTAGAAATTTGGAAACCCGTTGCCTTAAACCGTTTAAGTTTTTACACAAAGTGAAACTTAACAGGTTAAGTTGTATTAACACAGAGCAGTTAGTTAATGCAATAGACAAATCAAGTTTACATTAGTAGTCATTCCTAAAAATCATTAGTAAACATAAATTATTTTTTTCTTGAGTCATGTTGTCTAAAAAGTACCATGTTAAAGCTTTAGTGAGTAACTTTTTGATATTAATGAACATCCGTTACATTCAAGCCATTGCCAAATGAGTTGCTACAAAGCTAATTAAGACTATCAGCTCCACACAACTCTCTCTGTATTTCTCAGTATGGCTATGTTCAGAAGATTGTGGCGTCCGGCAACTTTCGCGCGCAGAAACTCCAGTGAAGATAATTACCGCTTCTGAAGAGTCCATCATGTTTTTTTAATCTTCCATGTTCTACTTGGTTACTAGCAACTGCGTGGAGGAGGAGGGGTGAGGGTGGTGCGCGATCACGGAGGGCTTGTATCATGTGGACGCACCGACAGTGTTGTTGTCTTTACTTAGAATTCCTCAAAGGGGCGACAGGAACTTTGCAATATAGCTTTAAGTTTAACATGCAGAGAAACATTACAAATATAAAACTTTTGACTACTTATCACTACTAAAGAAATAATTTGTTTATATAATTATAGTTTATTTTCCTTTATGACAGTATACCTTTAAGAATAAAGCATTCAATACATTAATTCCCAATAACACAGAATGGAAATCAATCACCATAAAATATCTAACTATTTCATTGTGCTGTACTGCACGAAAAGTTTAACTTAGGAAAGCATAATACTGATTTCTAACCTACATACTGTACATCAAACACCTTTTCACTGCCCAGATCCCATCAGTCCCCGCCCGGGTCTCGGTCATGGTGCGACATGAAATGTAGATAAACATGAACACTAAATCAACCATACAAAACTAAAACCCAGATAACATAAATGCACAACAAACATTAACAGAACATTATAAAAAACACACTTTAACTAGGACAGAAACCGTTCAGAACATATATTTTTTCCCATGAGCCTTTGCACCGCTTCAGCGCAGAACAGCTCAAACGGCCTCACCCCTCCCATACAGTAACCTAAAGTCCTTGGCATAGACTGTAAAACATCCTTAGTTATCTCTGCTTAATATGATATGTGCACTTCATACTTAAGCTGATTATTACAAACAACTAATGTGGTTTAGTAATGAATATGTTTTTTTTTTAACAAAACATGAAAGAATAAGTAGTGACCACTAAAAAGCTACTATTACAACTAAATCTGGGTTTACAGTGTAAGCTAGAAAAAGACAGACAGACTTAATCAGTTCAGGATACACTTAAAGTCTCATGATGAAGTAAAATAGTTTCTGGGCAGTCAAAATAACATACAGAACAGCAGGAACTTCATCAGTAAACAGGAAAGCGAATAATAGGATAAAATGAGACTAAATCTGTTAGGTAATTATGCCGAATCGGCCCTTTCTAACTGTGACGACATAGGCAAGATTCTGAGGTTCAGTACACATGTTGACCCCCTGACTGTGGCAGCTGCCGCGCCAAAAGCAGAACCGCAGTCCCAGTTTGCTGCCACATTGTGTTAGTATAGCAAGCCTGATAAACGTCCACAGGTAAACAACATTGTAGATTAACACAATGTATTCCTTTGCAATTGATTGTTGCGTATTTAGTAATGAATATTTGATGTTCTAAAACACTATCTTTCAAACAGTCTGGTTCATTAGTCTTTTTTAAGTTATCTGGTGTTTCATGGCATTAAGTACTGTGTTTTGCTGTACAGTCACATTTACAGAAAAATATACTGTATGCAACTGGAAAAACAGTTGGTTTTTTTTAACAGACAACACTCCTCTTTTCCAGCAGACGGTGAGTTCTGGCTGCAGGAGGCATACAAGGAAATTCAACTGTCACAATGTCCATCTGGGTAATACAATACTCTTGTTCTGCTGTTGAAATGTGAGAACTGATGTGGTTTTAATAGAAAACAATTCCTCAAATCTCTGCTGGCCTAGTTTGGATTGCAATAGCTCCTCACTTCCTCTGCACAATATCTTTCAACATGTTTTAGTGCTGAGAATGAAGCTTTTCAGCTGTAACTCCCACACTCTTCCTGAGTCGAGCCCATTGTTCCTAGTAGGCATTTCTTAGTGAGACTTTTTTTTAGATGTGTGTAAATAACCAAAACACATGCTTCTTGATTCTTTTTTTATGACGGTATTGGCTTTATGGGAAAAAGGAACTTGTCTCTATGGAAACTAAGCTAATGACTCTGAGTAATCAGGCGTGTGTTGGTGAGTGATGTGTGTGTGTGTGTGTGTGTGTGTGTGTGTGTGTGTGTGTGTGTGTGTGTGTGTGAGTGAGTGAGTGCATGAGTGTATGGTCACAAGAGTGTGTGTTTCTGCTTCGGTAAGGGAGTAACCCCAGACAGACGCATTAGACTATGGAAAAGAAAACCTGTGGCTTTTTTTGGTTTTAAAGCAACACTATGTAACTTTTCCCTCTTCGGTCCCCCTACACGTTGTCTCATTGGAACTACAGCCGCGCGAGCTGTAGTTCCAATGAGACAACCTGTAGGGGGACCAAAGTGGGAAAAGTTACATAGTGTTGCTTTAAAATACAAATGAATGTTGTCTGTATTTTTCATATCAAAGTCGCTCCATTCTTTTGGGTTTGTTTATATTGTTTCTGTTGACAAATCACACTTTTATTTTAATGTGTGGTTTGGCCTTTACACGCAGAGAGGAAGCTCCTCTGGAACGTGCTGATTGCAAACATTTTTTTTACATTAATTATTTTCCAAATTATCGTAATGGTAAATGGTAAATGAAAAAGGAAAAGCAAATGGAAAATCGAATGGCTCGTCCGATTTCCTGATTAGAACTTGGATTGTTTATTCAGTTAAATCCATTTATTTATTGATCCTTTAAACACTGCATTTTCAAATTGATTTAAAAAAAAAAAAAAAAAAAGTAAACCCCTTTTTATTTTGACCAAAATTATTTAGGCTACTTTATTTAGTTACTATATTAATTTATAAAATTAATATTTTGATAGCTGTATAACTAATCACAGTTAAAGAAGCAATAACATGAAACTCTTGCAGACAATGAAATTAATGCAGTGCTCCCAGTGAAGTGGGAAGAGGGACCATGCCTCACTTCAGAGAACAAAAGAATCTACAGAGACCAAGAGAAGTCTCTTAGTCCTTGATTTATCATCAGTAAAATGACATTTCTCTTCCTGTTCACCTCCTCTGTGTGTCCGTGTGGTCTGTGATTTCTCTTTTTTTCTTCTTGCCCGCTCAGTCAAAGAGCTGCTTTGTACTCTTTCTACACAGACCCACTGTACAACACTACTGCTACACTACTGGTGCCAAAGATATCCCTGTCTCCTGCTGAGTAATTATTCCATTTCCCATTCACAAACCCACCTCAGTGTCCACTTAAAGCATCACTCTTTCTCGCTGTCTTCCCACCCAGTTTCTCCAGGCCTCCTCTCATCCTGGTGTCCTTGGACGGTTTCAGGGCTAAGTACCTGAAAGATCACGGCAGCCACCTTCCTGTCATCAACAAGTTACGTAAGTCACCAACATCGTTGACTCAACAGCTCTTCATGGTTTACTAAGTATCCTCAGTGACTGAACGTTACTGTGTTGCAGGTAACCATGGAACAACAACGCCGTATATGAGGCCTGTTTATCCCACAAAGACCTTTCCCAACCACTACAGCATTGTGACTGTAAGTCTTTTTTGGTCAGGTCACAGAGTCAGAGGGTTGATTCATTGGACAGATTGTTTTCTTACTTGTTTTGTCAGTGGTGAAAGAAGAAGTCCTGCATTTAAAACAGGGGTGTTTTCAGCAAGATGTTCTTATTGTAAAGTATCAAAGAGTACTTGCTCTACAGAAAAATGGCCCCTGTGACTGATATACTGTATATTATAATATTCGGTTGATATTTTGTAGTTTAGATTGATGCAACAATCCAATACTTAGCCAAGTCATTTATGCCGTGTTTCCACTGTATGGTACAGCTCTGCTTGACTCACTTTTGGGTACCAGTACTTTTCTCTTGAGATAATTAATTGGGCATGAAAGAAGAAGAAAAAAGTTCTGTGAAATAAATTTGTAATCATTGTTTGTAATATTCTACCATCTTTGCTTTGGAGTTTTCTATCCTTGGGTCTCGAACATTGACGAATTGTTATTTAAACAAAACCATCTGAGAAGTTTAGAGGAGAAATGTCTCTTTGGTGGTTCTACTAACATAGCCTACAGTAGATATCTGAAACGTAACCCCGAGTAGACACTGCTTTTTTACAAGCCAAAAAAAGGTTGGAAACTACTAGTTAGACTTTAACAATGTATTGAATTTCATCAGCTTATTTGTTTTTTTATGTGAAAAATGTTACCTGAAAAGTAAAGCTGTCAAATCAATATAGTAGGGTAAAAAGTACAATATTCCCCGCTGGAAAATATCTTTAAAATTCTTCTTGAGTAAATGTACTTCCTTATTTTCCACCACTGCTGTCAGTGTACCGCACTTCAACAGTGAAATTTTGAGCTTTTCTCTGCGATTGTAGAGTCAGTGTCTCTCTCTTCACAGTAGAATAGAGGTTACTGGGGAGGCTTTAATGGCTTACATGTGCTTGTGGAGAGGAGCAGCAGCAGAACCGAGGGACTTACAGAGTGTCTTTCACCTCTCTTGGTTGAAAACAGACCCTGCAATCACAATAAACTGCTATGGCCACCAGTAATATTTAGGTGGGAAAGACTGGAGAGAGGAGGTAATCACTTTAAATCCCTGTAGCCACAGAATAAAAACAGTTCACCTTGACTGTGTGTTTTTATCTGCAGGGTCTTTATCCAGAGTCTCATGGGATTGTGGACAACAAGATGTACGATGTGAGCCAAAACACTTCCTTCAGCTTGAAAACTGAAGAGAAATTCAACGCAAAATGGTACCAAGGAGAGCCGGTAAGTGAATCTGTGAGACCACGATATTGTGCACAAAGATGTAAATTCACTGTACAGTAAATATTATTCTAGAAAAAGCCAAATCTGTGACCTAAAAATCACCAAATTAGGAAAATTTTGTTTTCGCTGAGCAAGGCCACGGCAGGGCAGTTCTGACATATCAAAAATATTTTCTTTACACATCGAAAGAGCCAGACATTATTGTTCTGTAACATGTAAAAGTTAACACATCCTGATTTTGTGGGGAAACCTGACATGAATCAAGAGGAGGCACTTGTCTTGCAGAAGCATTGTGCTCAGATCGTGCTTTAATTTGCTGTCTGCAAACAGCATTTTTTCATAGCTTGATATAATTATAGATTCTGCTTGTGCTAAATGACAGCTTGTTAGGGCTGCGAGTTGTGCTTGTTTTGACGCTTTGTGGTTCCTGTTCAAATGGCCGGTCTCTTAAATCTCATTCCTCAACTGTGTGACAGGCTGCTCCTCCTGAAAATACACCATGCAGTAGTCAAATGACTTTCCAGGAGTGAAGGAGAAATAGATGAACGATGACTCCTATAGAATGAATTCTTTCATAATGAACCATTTGGCAAAACATGTTTACAAGCCTGCTGCATAAACAAAACACTTCTAACTGCAGATCAGTCTGATAGGTATCGATTTGACATAAAAATATGCAGTTAGATTTCCATCAGTCTTCTGGGCTGTGAGTGATTACACTTTCATCCTAATGGACTAAACACTGCTGCTGTGATGCACTGAGATGAATGAAAGAGGTATTCGTCTACTACAGCTTAGTCTGTCTGAATTATTCATGAACCTAGATGACACACTCATCTTTCTCCTTATGATCCTTTCTTTTCTTTTGTCCCCGCTCATCTCATCTCATCTCCTCTCCTCTACTTTAATCTCCTTTCCTCTCCTCCCATGTTGTTTCCTTTCCGTCTCTTTCCTTTCTTTTCTTTTGTCTCCTCTCATCTCCTCTCCCCTCCCCTTTCATCTCCTCTCCTTTCCTCTCCTCCCATGTTGTTTCCTTTCCGTCTCTTTCCTTTCTTTTCTTTTGTCTCCTCTCATCTCCTCTCCCCTCCCCTTTCATCTCCTCTCCTTTTCTCTCCACCTCTCCTGTCCTATTCTTTCAACTCCTCTCCTCCTCTCCTTTCCTCTCCTCCCCTCCGCTCTCCTCCTCTCTTATTCTCTCCTCTCCTCTCCTCCTCTCTTTTTCTCTCCTCTCCTCTCCTCTCCTCTCCTCTCCTCTCCTCTCCTCAGATCTGGCTCACTGCCATGCGTCAGAAACTGAAAGCAGGAACCTTTTTCTGGCCTGGCTCAGATGTAAGAATCAATGGCACCTTCCCAGACCTCTACAAGTCGTATGAGAAGTAAGAGTGATGCCATTACGTTACATACATTTAAATTCATGACAAGAACATTACCTAATGGCATACTATAGTGGTGTATTACAGTTATGAGTTCATAAATCACATGGAGCCTTTTGTGTGCACAGGAGCATTACATTTGAGCAGAGAGTGTCGACGCTGTTTGAATGGCTCAGTTTACCTCAGGGAGAAAGGTATCACATGTTCTTCATTATCATTAAAAATGTTGTGAGTCACCATCTACAATCACACTTAACTGTTGCCTTTGTGATTTTAGACCTGACTTCTACACTTTGTACCTGGACGAACCTGACTCATCTGGACATCGTTATGGGCCAGCGAGCAGCCAGGTCAGTCCGTCACTAAACATTAAACCTGTAATTATAAGCTGGTTGTTAATTACCTAAAAGAACATCTGACTAGGAGCAATACAATAAATGCAGATCTTCAGTCATGTGATGGTCTTATTGTATATGTGAGGGAAGGATTGTCATATACTCGACCCACAGAAGAAGACTGTGAGATGCAGTTGAAAGATCTGAAAAAATATTTCGTCAAAGTGAAATTCTGGTTGTGGAGCTATGTGATATTTGACTGGGGCTGCAACAAACAACTATTTTCGTCATTGATTACTGCTGATTATTTTCAACAGGTTAATCTATAAAATGTCAGAACATTTTGACAATTGCTTGTTACATTACCACATGGCCAAGGTGATGTCTTCGATTTGCTTATTTCATTCGACCACCAGTCCAAAGCACAAAGATATTCAGTTAACTATCACATGAGACAAAGAAAAGTTGCAAATCTTCACATTTTAGAGGCTGAAACTAGCTCATGTTTGGCATTTCTGCTTGAAAAATGTGTTAAATGTGCCAATTAGTTAGTTCTGTTGATCCACTTTGTCTAATAGTTCCAGCTCCATATATCATATATAACCATTCAAAGAAAAATCTATAGGGAACTAATTGTAATGTAATGACGACTCATTTTGAATGATAGTTAAAGATTGTGTTAAAAAAATAATGTTTACTATCTAACACTTGGACGTGGAAAACTGGAACCAGTTTTGTTGTTTTAAGTATTTTTATTTTTCATACAGCATCATCATCAGCAAGTGAGCTTACCTTCATTCCAAATGTTAAACGAATCCCCATTTAATAAAAAAAAGGTTATGCTGCCACCACCGTTTTAATCCTTTATATTTGCTAATCATTTATTTGCAAAAGCATATTGTTCTTGACATGATAGACTCTCCTGCTGCAGTAACATGTTAACTCTATTAAAGCTTTAAATGCTGTTGTGCTTTCAGGTCGTTCAGGCCTTGGAAAATGTGGACAGGATTTTGGGAATGCTAATGGATGGCCTGACACAGAAAGACCTGCACCGCTGTGTCAACATTATAATCATATCAGACCACGGTGAGATGACTGCACAGCCTGCACCCAGCTGTGGTACAGTTGACAGTGTCATTATATAGAGAGTAAGGTGACAAAATAATCAATAATTCTGGTAAAATTTCATAAAAACAAATCTTTAACAGTACAATGAGAAGGAAATTTGACACTTTTAAGCAATTCAGAGGAATTGGTTTTGTCTGTCTTTTCTTTGTCTTTTATTTAAAGCTGTGCATTTGCTCAAAAACAAACTTGTTGCATCCCTCCTAAATCTCTGTGTAGTAGTCGTCTTAGAGCCTGTGTGCCACTGATGGGGGACTTTAGCGTCTCAGTGTCATCTTCAAATGTTTGACTTGGTTGAGTCATTGCACCTGTTACAGGAGAGAACTACAGGTCGGTGCCAGAGAGAAATCTAATGAAAAATGAGTCTGTTATCTGAGAGTAAACTGGGAAAAAGTGTTCTCAGTGGTATGTTAGGAGGATATTTTGTGACGAGAAGTTTCTCTAGACATCTGGAGACCATATGTTTAGTCTTGTAATTAGGTATATTAACAATCATTGCGCGGAAGTGGCTCAGGGCGATGCCCAGCTATCCTCATTGAAGACATCATTTCCAAGAGAAGATATTCATTTTGACATGTGGTGCTAGTTATTAGTCTGCAGCTCATCATCAAGGACAAGGTCATGTCATACTCAAAATATGACAACAAATGTACACTACACAAATATAAATCTATTAACGTGCTGTACATTTTAAGGGTTGTGAAACCGTGGAAATTACAAAGTAGTGCCTTTCTGACTAGATAAATCTTAGTGCCCCTATACAGGGGAAGAACATTTAAGTTAAAAAACAAGAGAAATCCTACGCATAATCATGGATTTTTTTTTAATTTTTTATAAAGTTTAGTAACATTGCACAAACTTCACACATTTCATGCTATCATAGCTACATTTGTAAAGTATTTACAAATTCAAACATACATATTCACCATTCATAAAAGAAACTGAAGACAAATTTATATTTTATCTTCTTTTTTACAGGCATGGAGGAGGCTTCATGTGAAAAGGCAGCATATGTGTCAACCTACCTGACCAAAACTGATGACTTTGATGTCATCCAAGGCCCGGCTGCGCGCATCAGACCCAAACACCTCCCAGAGGATTTCTTTTCCTGTGAGTTCCTGTCGATAACACCATCCATTGCATCATCACTTAGTGTCAGTTTTGTAACCAGTGTGGCTGACCTTGTCCTGTGTTTCTCTCCTCAGTCGACTATGAGGGCCTGATGAAGAACCTGTCGGTATGTGAAGTATTCCAAAATGTGACTTTTGTATTGATAAGAAGAATGAAAAATTATCTGCTTGCGTGGCTTCACGTCAAACAATTCCATTCTCCTGCTGCTGTGTGGTGATTCTCCTCTGCTGTGTCTGTTCTGAAGTGCAGGACCCCTGACCAGCCAATGAGGCCCTACCTCAAAGAAAACCTCCCCAAAAGGTTTCACTTTGCCAACAACAAACGCATAGAGAGAGGACACCTCTATATGAAGGAGGGATGGCAGGCTGCACTGTAAGTCACTGATCGGTCTACTAAGTTCTGTGTCAGGTCATCAAACTGTGTCAAGAATGGAAGAAAGAAGACAAACTTATTTAAAGAGGTATAGTGTTGGGAAATAAACTTAACAAAAGGCATAGTTCAACCCAACATTGTGTCTTAATTAAATCCAGTTATTTAACACACATGTCAATCAAAATCCTTGTGAAGTTTTTTTCAAACTACCAAACACATTCTTGACACAGTTTGATGACCTGACACAGAACTTAGTAGACCGATGCATTTTAACTCCTACGGTGGCCGTATTATTCCAAGAAGCACAACTTCGTCCGTGAGTGTTCCTTCCAGTGTAATAAGAGTTTTATGTTATTTTGGTACCATTTCATTGCTAACATCAGCTATCAGGTTCCCAAATACATGCAAGCTAATGTTAGTAAAGTATCAGTGCTATCGTTATTCTGTATATTGTACGAAATTAATAGTGTAAGGCAATGTTTACAGCATAGGAGATGAGCAACAGAGATTTGTGTTTTTAATTTATTTCTCTGAGCAGTATGAACATTCATGTCTATGAAATCAAAATTAGCTCTTAGTATCTCCATCGTTTACATGCAGCTGTTCTAGCTGTAGCTATCTTACAACTTAATTACGTGAGTTGTCTGCCAGGGAAATCACGACACATATGATTACGTTTATGTTACAAGGTAGACAATCCTTTTTCATCATTGACGCAAGGAAAAGTATCCTAGACGTTGTTCTAGCGTTATGCACAACCATGCTCGTGGAAGAGGTTCCACTCTCTCGTTACTTCCGGCTTCTGAACTGGTTACAGTTCCACCAGAGTTCCAAATAGGGGGCGCTCACAGGCCAGTGCAGAATGAATGGGACTCTATGGAGCATACCCCTCAAAATCCACTTTTCTCAGGATATAATTTTTTGTCTAGTAATTTGAATGTTGCATTTGAAAGGGGAGGCTAAGAAAATACACACTGCTGGGTGTTAGATTTTTTTAAAGTGGCTTTTTTGTTCTAAAAAGCCTTTTAAAATGTCAATGACGTCATACACATATACGGCCAGAGATTCTGCTTTACGGCAAGCTTTGAGTCGCTTCCTTTTTTCTCTCGAGGCATCGACAACACAGCTGACAGATTAGACTCTCCCTGTCAATACACGTGCTAGAAAGAGGTTTGCTAATGTTTTAAAGACCACGCCGAAATATTCACTCTGGCATTCTGGTTCTGCTTCGGATGCCGTCAAGCGGGATCTCCGATCGTAATCTGTCCTTCACTGACCAATCAGCATTCATTAGCAGAATGCTAGCGTGTTATGGGCAACAACGACTCAACCTGTAACAAATCGAAAGGGCATAAGTACTCGTTCATTCAACTTTTGACCTATAATCCATGTTGAACTTGCAAAAACTACAATCAAATCTGAGATTTCTCATCGACAATCAGGCAAAAGAGACAAATTTAGCCGTCTAGCTCCATAGGGTCCCATTCATTTTGCACTGGACCGTGATCACCCCCAGTGGAACTCTGGTGGAACTGCAACCAAAGTAGGTACAATGGGGCTTAATAGGGAGTGGAACGGCTTTCCGTAGACGGGCTTTGAGTTAGCCAAGCAAGTAGCAACTATAAAACTTTGAATTTACACAAATAGGCAGAATTACCTTTTGAGAAGAAAGCAGGCAACGTTGGTGTCCCTTTTAAAATCCTTGCTCCTTATGAGCTTTTTCCATCTTGGAAAAGCCACTCCAATATTAACTTTGGTCTTGTTGCTTTGCCTGTCGCATTGTCGTTTTAATTCTCTTTTGGACTTCCTTGGCGACTCCGTTACATGTCCTCAAGAATAGGCATGATCCTCCATTTTCAACAGGCTTTAAAATCTGCCGGGAGTCACGAGTAATCTTCTCCCCCTCCCTGGCATTCGTCACGGCACCACTGAGTGTAAAAGCGTGAAAGGCGGAGGTATGTCCCACTTTGGCTAATGTATTTTAAAGATGGAGGCGCTACATGGCTGCCACCATTTGAGCGACTCGCTCGTATTCTGAATGATTCTGAATGGCAGATTCTATGCATACAAGAATACTTTGATTAGTTGGTGGAAGTAATTACACATGAATGAGCACATATTTGTGAAAGAACAAAGTTTTTTTTGCTAAGAATCAACTAAAAAAATTACACAATGGAGTTTTAAATGTCGCACTTATGTAGCCAGAGTGCTGCTTTAATGTGCCATGTCTTCAGTGATGACAATTGTAATTTCATTGCACAGAATTAATATGAAATGCTTAAACACCCCTATTCACAGTATAAAGTAGTGGAGGATACCAGAGCTGTTACAGTAACTGGAGTTGGCAAGTCTTACTGTATGTAAATTATAGTACAGTAGGTGTCATGGAAAAGAATGTGAATGTCTGGTGATAAAAAAAAATGTTTTTTGGCCACACAGAAGTTGAAGCATTTACAGTAATTAGTGTTGGCAATCATTTATAATGAATGAGGCGTGGTAGAGGAGATGTACAACAACTCCTTTGATGGATAGCAAACATGTAATCATGGAAAATTGTTTCAGGCTGAAGAATTCAATCAGTCCACTTTAATGCAGTTGCAGTGCGATGGGAGTGGGACTCACTCTTTAGGTTAAATAGAATTAAACTTGCCTGTCCCTGAAATTGAGCTTGAAAATAAAATGAAACACATCAATAACTATCAGTGTTGTTTTCGTGACTTCCACCCTTCATTTCTGTCTGTCTTTGTGTTTATTTTAACTCCTCAGATAACATCTTTTTTTATTCTGACTCAACAGTAATTCCCAACAAGTCAAGTACTGCAGTGGGGGATTCCACGGCTCAGATAACCTCTTTACCAACATGCAGGTCAGAAGAAGGAAAGATGTGTTTGTGCGTCCGCCAAGATAAACGTTTAGCACAATATCCTGTTTAGATTTTTTTTTTTAACTAAACAGGAAATTTGAAAATGTATTGACACATTGAAAAAAATAGGAGGCCTGATAACTCCTATAAGCTGGTTTTAGTTATGGTCTTCTGTAGGATGTTGTGGCAGCATGCAGAGCTATGAAGATATTTTACTCAAGAACAAGTGTTTGTGCTTCAGTTAGATTTGGCTCAGACCAGAGATAGTATAAGAGAAGTACATACAACCACAATTCAAGATTGTATTTTATATACAAGACACAGTTCTTATACAAGACCTTTTTACAAAGCGATAACAAACCTTCTCTGGATGCTTCAGAATCTGTAGCTTAAAAGTTGATTGGTCGCTGCTGTCACTATTTAGGAGTTAATGTTTGAGTCTAAATGCAAAATACATCTCTGTATTTGCTGTTTTTGTTCCAATGAATGAAACCAAAGTGAAACACACAACAACAACAACAACAATATTGTGGAGCTCTAAAACTCTGCTTGAGCACAGTAATTACACTTCTGAGAAGTCGCTCTCAGCCTGCACATTATCTGCCTTGGATTGAGATTGTTTAATTTGACGATGTGTTTGTGTGTCTGCCTACCTTCATGTTAGTCACTACAACACCTCAGTGTATGTTTCCGGACGTGGTTTGCCCTGGAATTTCCAGGGCAAACCAGGTATAATTAGCTTACATGGTTGCTGACTTCTCTAAAGAAAAGTGCCTACACACAGCAGAGCAAAGTGTGCTTAAAATAGATTTTACTCACCTCCAAAACCCACCCAACCAATTGAAATCCCTAATATACATTTTTAAGGTTATGTAAGGTCATTTTACAGTTTAAGTTCATTTCAAATATTTACACGTGTTTGACATCTTGTGATTTACAGAGAGAGTTTAAATTAAGCTTTCCAAACATTTTTTTGAGAGTACTGTACTCTCTCATTTGTATTTAGAAATGTCTCCAAATAAATGCACGAATGTCAGTATGTTAATGTGTATCTACTTATTCCAGGCGATCTTCATTGGCTACGGTCCAGCATTTAAAGAAAACACTGTTGTGCCCCCTTTTGAAAACATTGAACTATATAACCTCATGTGTGGTAAGTGAACTGAACTGTATCCTCCTGTACTGCAGCTGTAGCACCGGATTAGTTAAACTTTTTGGGACGTAAGCTCATTCACTTTCTTGCCAAAGATGTGAGGGACCGCTCTCATGTCCTGAAGTCTTGTCATCACATGAGGCAACCAGAGGAGACTTCAAGAAGTACTGCTTGCCAGATGAAGCAAGAAATAGTCCAGCACATAACATGAATAAAACCACAATGTGCCGTTTTTAGACTATGTGTTAGTAAGTGAGCTTTAGAGGTGCTGGTAGGCAGATTTTGGAAGAGCTAGCTATTTTAATCTAAGCTAACCAACTGCTAGATGTAGCTTCATAATTACCATACAAACATGAGAGTGGTATCAATCTTCTCATCTAACTCTCTGCGAGAAAGGGTATTTCCTAAAATGTTGAACTATTCCTTTAATGAGATTGTTGGTCATTTCTAATGACTCTGAAATCAAAGTATTTTGCTACAATTTAGAGATAATGTCATCCAAATCTGGTAACGAAGTGAAATTTGCAACCTGGGCCTAATCTTCATGGTCCTACTGAAACCGTCTTTTTCTTTAGTTATGAAAACATTTTCACGGCAGGTTCGTTGATGAAGATACAGCAATACAGTTAAACATAGTTCAGAAGAGGCAACAGGTGCACTTCTCCTGCACTGAATTTCAGTTGGTTTAGCACATCTAAAAAAAGAATAGCAGGAAATAGAGAGCAGCTACATCAACCAGATTTCAGAGAAAAATAAGAACGAACACAATCAGATGATCTGCAGTTTTTAACCCAGGTGTCAAAACCAAAGATGGTATTAATTGTTCACTTTTTTTCTTCCAAGTAATTCCATAATATGGTTCAATTATGGACTGTTACTTATGATTTATTAAAAAAAAAAAAAAGCCTTAATTCAATGGACGTGTTCCTGGCTGGTAACACCCTAAATTAACCCTCTTTCTTTGTTTAGCTTAACTACAGAAGTTTGTGTGATCTCTTAACTTGTCCCAACCGACGACCTTGTAGCGGTGTCACTGAATCCTTGAATCTCGACTGTATGATTGCCCCATGGAACAAGACGTTATTTTAATTGTTGTTATTGTTATTGTTAAGATGGCCAAATTAATGAAATAAAAGGCTCCTTATGATATGTGCTGATATGCAGCGTCAAATGTACCGTTTTTCTCGCTCCCTCCTCCAGATCTTCTCAGTATTCGCCCCGCTCCAAACAACGGGACTCACGGCAGTCTGAACCACCTTCTGAAGCATCCCGTCCACCTGCCAGTTCACCCAGCGCAGCTCTCCCATGACACCCCCTGTGAGGCCAGTAAACTCATCCCTGTTAACGATCTGCAGTGCACCTGTACATCCCAAACCAAGGCAATGGTATGTGCCAACAAGTTATTCATGACATGACAGTGTTTGTCCGTCTGTCGGTTAGTCTCCCACTTTGGTCCGGACTGAAATATCTCAACTGTTGGATGGATTAACATGAAATTCGGTGCGGATATTAATGTTCCCAGAGGTTAAATGCCACTGACTTTTCCTCTAGCGCCACCTTGAGTTTGGCATTTGGGGTTTTGAGTAAAATGTCTCAACAACTTTTGAATGGATTGCCCCGAAATTTGGTACAACAATTCATGATCCCCTCAGGATGAATTGTAATAATGTTGGTTCTAATTAATGCCTCATCAGCATCAACATCTTTATGACTAAATTCCTGCAAAACTAATGACATTCCCATCAGCCACACCTGGATTTTGTGTTTAGCGATAATTAGCAAATGTAGCATGCTAACGTGCTGAACAAAGATGTTGAACATGGTAAACATTCATGGCCTTTGTGATTTGTTTTTTAAAATGACTTCAGTCTTTATTCAAGATGGGATAACGGTCTTGCAGTGCTGTGCCAAGATGGTCTGTTATTTATTTCATAAATAAACATTATGGGCCCTATTTTAACAATCTGAAAGGCAAGTATCAAACGCCAAACACAAGTAGCTATGTGGGCGGATCTCGGGCGCTGTTGCTATTATACTGGAGGGATAAATGACTCTTGCGCCTGACGCAGATCTAAAATGGGTTGGTCTGAAGTAGCTACATAACTCATAGGTGTGGTTTGGGCGTAACGTGCAATAAACCAATCAAAGCATTATCTCACATTACCTTTAAAAGCAGACGCGCTTGTTCCGACGATGGAGCTCTTCTGTCTCTCCTCTCCCGTGCTGCTGCTGGGGCATTTGGGTTAAGTGGCATCGGCACATGCAGTTCGACATCACATCTCCTTAATATTTCCTCATTTATGTCATCAACACATCCATGATTCATGGAAATGTTGTGTAAAACAAGGTCATATTTTTCCTTATATTTATGTATATTTTGCAAAAATGGTAACTGCTGGGTCCGTGAGATGAGAGAAGCAAAGTGTATACGTGGTGTGCACACTCTACATCATGGCCAAGCATGCGCCCTTAAAATAGCATCTGAATAGCACGCCACTGACTTTAGACTAGGTTTTTCCTGGTCTGTGGCGGAATTGTTTTCTGAAACTGCAAAATAGCACTAGGGAACGTTTGCGCCGGAACACGCCTCCTCTTTTTGCTGAACCGCCCCCGGGAACGCAAGTTCATTCAGCGACGTGAGTCTGTGGAGGGAAAAGTCTGCTGTGCGTCAGGTGCAAAATAGGAATGATACATGCGTCGATGCACAAAGTGAATTGCGCTGGGTGCAAGATAGGGCCCTATAGCTTCTAAACATCAGTATGTTAGCATTTTCATTGTACGCATTTTAACATGCGTCCATGTACAGTCGCACAGAGCTGCTAACATGGCTGTGGACTCCCAGTCTTGTTTTATTACATTTTTTGTGTTCCAGTTAATGTTTCCGCCTCCACGTGCTCGAGCAGAGTCGAAGCATGTTTGACAGTTGGCCATTTTCTGATGCAGATGATTAAAATGCAGTAAAAATGAAATAATTAGTCATTAGTAATTTGGTTGAATTACCAGTTGATCAAAAAGTACAAGTAGGCCTACATTTTCTGTACAATAATGTGAAACAAAGCCCACTTGACACCAGTGCAGATACTTTAAAACTTCACAGGCCTCATATACTGATGTGCATGGTGAAAGTTTTGTAGATACATGGAAGATTGTAATGTATTAATTTAACACAAGCATAATACCAAGAATTTCTTTTTAGGAGACAAATATGAACAGAGATCTCCAGACAACTAATTCCAGTGAGTATCGTTTTATTTTTCTTTGCATTCATAATGGTTTTGAGAGGAAACTGTATGTGACGTTTATACATGTTTCATTTTTAGGTGTTAAAGCCAGCTTACGTCGCCTCCATCATCCCTTTGGCACCCCTCGAGTCGTCCAACCAGACGCCACTTTTTGCCTTCTCCACCAATCCAACTATCTCAGTGGATACAGCAAAGACCGCCTGATGCCCCTGTGGGTGTCATACACCATCCAGCCTCTGGTGAGTCCACTGTTTGGAGCTGTCTTTCATCTCTAAATATACCATGTACAGCTGAGTTGTCCCAGCTGTATTTCTTCTGTGGTTAAAGGGTATGGCAGGAGATTGTAAGAGGTTGTTTAGTATCTGAATCCCTTCTCCAAACAGCTGTTACTCATCTTGTGTGCTCATGTTGGCTCAAACACTTCTTGTCTTTCTCATTATGCGGTTGAGCTTTAGCGTAAATCATGACTTCAGGCAGAGTGATACATTCCTGGGGGAGTTTACACTGTTGTACTATTCTGTCTGAATGATGGAGCTAGTGAGGATTTGTTGTCATTCAGGCTTTATCCAAATACAGTACAAGCTAAATATGGTTGTACTGTATCCTTTGTGTTCATTTTGACTTGAAAGAATCATTGTTTGTTTTCTTGATGTGTCATAGCATAACATACAGTATTATGCTCAGCCCACTTGGACACCCACAGAAAACTTCAATTTCACAGTTTGTCAAAATTAACAACTCCACATAAAGCGAGCTTTAAGCTAGTTTTCCCACTAGAAAATCAATGAAAAGCATGAAGCCATGCTACATTTCCATTCTTGCACAGGATGTTTGAAAATATGCATAACTTTTGATGCTTTATTTTTCTGCCTGTAATCAAAGTAATCTTTCCATAATTTCCCAATAATTAAAAAAAAGGTTCTTGTAAAGAGCTACTGTATACAAATTGGTGCATGGATGGTAATATCGGTCCAATACTTTCCAGAGTGATATGTCTCAACAACGATTAAATTGGGTTGCCATGATGTTTTTTACAGACATTTATGGTCGAGGCAGTCAGGTATCACAGGCAGGGAATGACCCTGATGTATAGGTAAACACAACTTTAAGGAAAACATAAGGAACAGTTAACTAGAGTCTAGTTTGACAGAGGCATTAGTATTATGTAGGTGAACTGAACTGGAGCGCAGAGCCAAGGTAGTTATACTGCTGGAGCTGGATGAATGGATGAGTTGCAGGTGTGCAGGTCGATTGGCAGCAGGAGTGGAGGATCGCCACATCCGGACACACACAAACACACACACAGACAGAAATAGAAGACAAACAGGGGACCAACTACACACAAGGGAAGGGTAATCATCTGTAAATATCTCAACTTCTACCAGTGGAGTTTTCCTCTAGCGCCACCTTGAGTTTGGCATTTGTGGTTTTTGAGTAAAATGATATAACAACATTTAAATTGATTGCAACAAAATTTGGTACAAACATTCATGATCCCCTCAGGGTGAATTTTCATAATGTCAGTTTTCAATTAGTGCCTCATCAGGTCAAAATCTTTATGCCTAAATTCCTGCAACATTAATTCCCATCAGCCTCTACTGGATTTTGTGTTGTACACCCACAGAAAACTTCAATTTCAAGCTTGTCAAAGTTTACAACTCCATATAAAGTGAGCTTCAAGCTAGTTTTCCCACTAGAAAATCAATTAATCAATGAAAAACATGAAGCCATGCTACATTTCTATTCTTGTACAGGATGTTTGAAAATATGCATACCTTTTGATGCTTTATTTTTCTGCCTGTAATCGGGGTAATCTGTTCGTAATGTCCTAATAATTTCACAAAAGGTTCCTGTTAAGAGCTACTGTATATAAATTGGTGCCATTTAAACGGGAAATAGGAATGTCTTTAAAAGAAAATCTCCACTTAAACACACGTACATTTTCATTTCACACTGGATATCGATTTATTCCACATTAATTAAGAATTGTATGTTTGCCTGTAGACAAATTTTTCTTTTTTAGCCATGCTAGAAGCGTGTCTCTATGGGTGGTTATATCGGTCCACCACTTGTCTCAACAACAATTTGAGGGTTTGCCATTATTTTTTTTTATACAGTCAGGTATCACAGGCAGGGAATGAACCTGAGGCACAGGTAAACACAACTTTAAGGAAAACATAAGGAAAAGTTAACTAGAGTTTGGTTTGGCTGTGGCGTAAGTACTATGTAGGTGACCTAAACAAGCTGTCGAAGACTGGAGTGCAGAGCCGAGGTAGTTATACTGCCGGAGCTTGATGAATGGATGAGTTGCATGTGTGCAGGTAGATTGGCAGCACACACACACACACACACACACACACATGCAGAGAAGACAAACAGGGGACCAACTAGAGGCATAAGAGAGAAACACAGCCAAACCATGACACTCTCATTACGCAAGCAATTAAAGGTGCTGTAGGTAGGATTGCAAAGATCCAGGACTTAGCCAAAACATTTGGACATCAACAACTTCTCAGTCTCTCCCCCCTTTCCGCTAAAGCCCAAAACGGTCTCCTAAGCCCCTCCCCCCACAAGGGAGAATGAATGTGTGTGCATGAGCAGTGATTGACACACAGTTAGACAAAATTCAAACTGCGTGTCACGAAATTCAAAAATAGCACATTTTATTTAAAAAAACAAACAAACAACAACCTGTAATTGTCTTGTAGACAGGGAAGGGGAGTGAGCTGAGTTTATTGTTTTTAGAGATCTCTGCAAACAGAAACAGGGCAATGCCCTCACTGGCCTATATACACAGGCGAAGCAAAACCAAGCCAAGTGATCTTACGCAACTTCTCATTTCACACTGTCCATCACTGACTGATCCTCTCTCTCAGACCAGAGTCCGACCCCTGAGTCCAGAGTCGGAGGAGTGTGTTCGTGCTGACGCACGCATCCCACCGGCCGCCAGCCAGCTGTGTATGCGCTACAGAAACGACCCCGCTCTGTCCTTCGGCCTGTTGCATCCCCCCAGTGAGTGTGTGTGTGTGTGTGTGTGTGTGTGCGTGTGTGTGCGTGTGTGTGTGTGTGTGTGTAGTGGAGGGGGTCATAGCACGCCTGTCCCCAGCCGGGTGTTGAATTCAAGTTGAC
Organism: Sander lucioperca; assembly: GCF_008315115.2. Classification (NCBI taxonomy): domain Eukaryota; kingdom Metazoa; phylum Chordata; class Actinopteri; order Perciformes; family Percidae; genus Sander; species Sander lucioperca. The sequence goes on from NC_050191.1 coordinate 11,842,748, forward strand.
ATGTTTTAGAGCCACATTCTCATGTAAAAATGCACCCATGCTTTTGGTTTGCAACTGTAAAGAGTGTCCCGTCCCCCTTAAATGAGACACTGTAGATTCACTGTATTTTTAATGAAATTCAGGTTTCAGGTAGCTCCACAAATGAATATGTGACAGACTGAAAGAGAGAAGTAAAAGCTCTCCAACAGCTGTGAGAAAATTAGACATTTTATTTTAGAAAGTGATCCCAGACTGTGATTTGTGCAATTTAATGACTTTAGAGCTGCAACGATTAGCTGATCAATTAGTAAACTATTTTCACAACTGATTCATTTTATTTTTTAAGATTATTTTTTGGGACTTTTCTGCCTTTAATTGATAGGACAGCTAGGTGAGAAATGGGATAGAGAGGGGGAAGACATGCAGGAAATCAGGTCGGACTCGAACCCTGGACCTTTGAGTTGAGGCAGCCTCGAAGTATATGTGCGCCTGCTCTACCCACTGATCCAACCCGGCCACTTTAAGTAATTTTTTAAGTAAAAAGGCTCCATATTTTCTTGTTCCAGCCTCTCTAATGTGAGGATCTGCAGATTTTCTAAGTTTTGTATCATTGTAAATGTAATATCTTAGGCGTTTGATCTGTTGGTCAGACAAAATAAGATGGTGACATCACCTAGGACATTTTTCAATATTTTCTGAATAGATTTATCGAAAATGATAGAGGTTAGTTGCCGCCATACATCACCTAACCTCTCTGTATTTAGCCCCACCAACATGTGATGTTTAGTCCTTCTTTTCACAGTACACATGTCAGACTTTTACAACATGCAGTTTGTGTTTAACTTTTTCTCTCATTTTTTCTTTTAGATCTGAGTGCAGAGGGAGCCGAGTCAGACTCTCTAATCACGAGCAACATGGCACCAATGTTCCCTGCATTTAAAGGTACGTCTGTCTTGTAGAAGAAAATCAATTACCTAACAGTTTTAGTCTCATTTTATCCTGATATCCTCTTTCCTGTTCACTGATTAAGTTCCTATTATTTTACCTGAGCAACAACTTTTAGTGTCTCCTGATTTAATTAAGTCTGTCTGCCTTTGCTCTGGTTTAGTGTTAAAACAAAGCATTTTGCATTGATCACTGTGAGTGAGACATTTTGTTGGAGCCCAGGTTGGCTCCAACAAAAGATCATCCTTAACTAATCAAAGCACTTTTGATTAGTTGAAGCAGACAGTATTGAGTCTATGCAAATCTACTCAGACAGACTTGTGAGTTGATTGTCTTCTCAGCTTTTGTTTATTCTGTTGTTTCCTGTAACCTTGTATAAAACCCTGGCTAGAAACTCATTCTGGTCAGAGAGAATCCTACAGCTTCTTGAGAGCTTCTTGTGAACTTCTTTCTTCACTGCGCAGTGAATAAAACTCATCTGAACCAGCCACTGAATTGGACCTGAGAGATCTTTTTCTTCCACACTGTCCAAATATGTATCCGCTCCTGGTTTTTATAACTGGAAATGGGAATCATGGTGATGCACAATTTAAAGATTTAATTCCAGTTGTCAGATAGGTTCATTTGCCAAGTGAATGAGAGCTTTTGAGCTGAATGAGAGCTAAACAACTTAATTACCTGGTGAACTGAAGAAATACTCTTGATCACCACTAGACATTATGCCATTTTGTGTCTGAGAACAGGTATTGTGGTTTGTCTGTTCTCATGAGCCATTTTTATTGGTCAATATTATACTTTTTTTGCTAAAAACAGGCTATACTTTTGGTTTTTAAATACACATAACAGGAGTCCAAAGATCTAACCGCTGTGATTATATGGGACTACTGTACTTTAATTTAGTTAAACTCCTTCTGTAAAGCACAATTAAAGGTTTAGTTTGAAGAACTTTCCCAGAGTTAATCCTCCTGCTATCCTACTGCCGACAGCACAGTTTTCTTCACAATAAGATTCACTTTTCTGATTCACCAGACTGTGCGCTTTCAATTGATCTATATAACGTGAAATGGAGTTGAGTGAGATGATCATTTTTGTTCTTTTGCTCATACAGATGTTTCTTAATTCTGAGGAGTAAGTCTGTACCTGCACTCACAGCACTACGCAGCATTACAAAACCAGTTGTGACACATGTGAAAGAAACACTGTGGTGTGCTCGGCTGCACAGAGGAGCCATGCTTTTGTTGAAACTTGTTTATTGTGTTGAGTGATTAATGCATTGAAAAGTTGAGTGTTTCAGAAAACACGGCTCTGGTTTCTCTGGGGCCACCCACACTATAAATGGAAACTCTTGCTCACTAGTATGAGGTCCCATTGAAAGGAAAACCCTGTCCAAGTACGGTACTGTTGTTTGTGTATGTTGGAAGCCTATATATTAAACAGCTAACAGATGCTGCCCCCTGGTGACATATCACTGTGTCTACACTCTGTGAACCTTTATGGATGAGTTAGGTTATTGACTTAAATATGACAATACAGACACATAAAATAACTTAACATAATCAAATAAAAACAAATCCATATACAATACAGTAAACATATAAAAAAACATTAAAAAAAAACTTTGTTGAACACTTGCTTTACATGAAGGGCACTTTAAATGAAAGTACAGTGCATATTCACTTTCTTTCTGAGAGTTAGATAAGAAGATTGCTACTATTCTCATGCCTGTATGCTAAATACAAAGCTACAGCCAGGAGACTGTTAGCTTATCTTATCTTAGCTTAGCTTAGCTTAGCATAAAGACTGGAAATAGAAGGAAACAGCCTGGTCCTGAAAAGGTAAAACAATCCACCTACTAGCACCGCCCAAGCTCACTGATTAACACGTTATATCTCGTTTTTACACTTTGGTTTTTGTACATATTAAACAAACAAGATATAACTTGTTAATTGGTAAACTTTAGAGTTGCTGGTAGGGAAATTATTCCTTTCAATTTTAAGTTGTAATGATTTAATCACTGGCTTTTTTCTGTAGACCAGTGTTATGTAGATGTATTTTTGGAGAACTAAAAAGTTCTTGTATTTTCCCTAACCGCAGATGTTTGGACCCATGTCCATGATGTCCTGCTTCCAAAATATTCACAGCAGCTGAACGGAGTTAACGTCATGAGTGGGCCGATATTCGATGAAGATTATGACGGAAACGTTGATGCACTAAAAGCAATCTCAGGGTAAATCAGCAGCACACACTCCAGGCAGGATTATATCTTTTCAGAGCCTAAAGTGACATATTGAAATAGGTTTGTGACATGAGATTTGTAAGTATATACAGTGAGGAAAATAAGTATTTGAACACCCATTCAAACCCCATAATTGAAACACCATTTGCAAGTTCTCCCACTTAGAAATCATGGAGGGGTCTGAAATTGTCATCGTAGGTGCATGTCCACTGTGAGAGACATAATCTAAAAAAAAAAATCCAGAAATCACAATATATGATTTTTTAACTATTTATTTGTATGATACAGCTGCAAATAAGTATTTGAACACCTGTCTATCAGCTAGAATTCTGACCCTCAAAGACCTGTTAGTCTGCCTTTAAAATGTCCACCTCCACTCCATTTATTATCCTAAATTAGATGCACCTGTTTGAGGTCGTTAGCTGCATAAAGACACCTGTCCACCCCATACAATCAGTAAGAATCCAACTACTAACATGGCCAAGACCAAAGAGCTGTCCAAAGACACTAGAGACAAAATTGTACATCTCCACAAGGCTGGAAAGGGCTACGGGGAAATTGCCAAGCAGCTTGGTGAAAAAAGGTCCACTGTTGGAGCAATCATTAGAAAATGGAAGAAGCTAAACATGACTGTCAATCTCCCTCGGACTGGGGCTCCATGCAAGATCTCACCTCGTGGGGTCTCAATGATCCTAAGAAAGGTGAGAAATCAGCCCAGAACTACACGGGAGGAGCTGGTCAATGACCTGAAAAGATCTGGGACCACCGTTTCCAAGGTTACTGTTGGTAATACACTAAGACGTCATGGTTTGAAATCATGCATGGCACGGAAGGTTCCCCTGCTTAAACCAGCACATGTCAAGGCCCGTCTTAAGTTTGCCAATGACCATTTGGATGATCCAGAGGAGTCATGGGAGAAAGTCATGTGGTCAGATGAGACCATATAAATGGAATAAATAGAACTTTTTGGTCATAATTCCACTAACCGTGTTTGGAAGAAGAATGAGTACCATCACAAGAACACCATCCCTACTGTGAAGCATGGGGGTGGTAGCATCATGCTTTGGGGGTGTTTTTCTGCACATGGGACAGGGCGACTGCACTGTATTAAGGAGAGGATGACCGGGGCCATGTATTGCGAGATTTTGGGGAACAACCTCCTTCCCTCAGTTAGAGCATTGAAGATGGGTCGAGGCTGGGTCTTCCAACATGACAATGACCCGAAGCACACAGCCAGGATAACCAAGGAGTGGCTCTGTAAGAAGCATATCAAGGTTCTGGCGTGGCCTAGCCAGTCTCCAGACCTAAACCCAATAGAGAATCTTTGGAGGGAGCTCAAACTCCGTGTTTCTCAGCGACAGCCCAGAAACCTGACTGATCTAGAGAAGATCTGTGTGGAGGAGTGGGCCAAAATCCCTCCTGCAGTGTGTGCAAACCTGGTGAAAAACTACAGGAAACGTTTGACCTCTGTAATTGCAAACAAAGGCTACTGTACCAAATATTAACATTGATTTTCTCAGGTGTTCAAATACTTATTTGCAGCTGTATCATACAAATAAATAGTTAAAAAATCATACATTGTGATTTCTGGATAGATTATGTCTCTCACAGTGGACATGCACCTACGATGACAATTTCAGACCCCTCCATGATTTCTAAGTGGGAGAACTTGCAAAATAGCAGGGTGTTCAAATACTTATTTTCCTCACTGTATGTATATAAAAATACTTTTTAAGGGCTTTGACATAACCAGCAGGTCATTTTTTAAAGATTTTTGACCATGTCCACCCCAGCAACATGGTCATGTAATATAAACACACATAAGTTAAAATGAGAGCTTTCTGGAAAAGAGGTAGCAGTTTTTAAACTCTGTGATCTCATGTTTCTCCAGGAATGAGGCTCCCATCCCGACACATTTCTACGTGATCCTGACCAGCTGTGGGAACTCGACCTTCGGTCCTGTTAACTGTGAGGGTCCCCTGCGGGCCAAGTCCTTCATCCTGCCCCACAGACCAGACCATAGTGAGAGCTGTGCTGTGAGTAACACTGCTAACTTCTCTCCTACTCGTTTCTACACGTCAGCCTTCTGTGGAAACCTGCTGCCAGATAGACAGTGGAAAAAACTATGGTGTAATACATTTTCTTTGTTCCTCTCTCTATAATTTTCCCTTACTTTCTATTGTTCTTCAGAACGGGTCCGACCTGGCCTCCTGGGTGGAGGATTGGCTGCGGTTTCACACGGCGCGCGTCCGAGACATCGAGCTCCTGGCCGGACTCAGTTTCTACCACGACAGGCTATCAGTGGAAGAGACGCTACAGCTCAAGACGTTTCTACAGACTGCTTAAAATCAGAGACAATATCCAATGGAGCTTTAATTTCCAAAGAAAGCTATATTGGTCTGCACAACTGGCCTCAGTCCACATGAACACATTCATAAAGGTTTTCTGTGTTCAAACCCCATTGATCCCAACATTAAGTTCCATCCAGGTTATATGTCTGATTCCCCAAAATGTGTAAAATTAGTCGATGTGTTTTTGTTTTTAATTATGTTTTTATAAATGATTTTATAGATAAAAGTCAGAGGACAGTTTTATCAATGCAGCTCTGAACCAAAGACACTGAGTGGCTCCAAAGTATTTCCTCTGATGGGAACAAAATAAAAGGGAAAAGAAACTTTTATTGTTGAAAGAAGGATCTTTTTATACTGGGATTGCTTTTATTGGCAGGGGTTCTTCAAGAAACACATGGCAATCTGGAAACAGTTGTTTCTGCTGCCACACATCTGGAGAGCAACCAGAAAAACACCCAACATGAGAATTTAAGAAAAGAATAAGTTTTGCTGTACAAAAACAAAAGTTTCACCTGCCAGATGTTGTCATTGTGTGTTTATGGTTGTTATTTTTCTATTTTCTTTATACGGCACCAATGTTTTTAGTATTTTAGAAGTAATTTTATTTTTGGTTCGGTTAATGCCATTTTGGAGATAATTAGCCAATGTTTGTGTGTGTGTGTGTGTGTGTGTGTACTGTATGTTTACTGTATGGGTGGATGGATTATGAGACAAATTGGGCACAGACATGTAAAAGGCCTCCCACCTATCTTACATAGAAGCAAGACATCTAGACTAAAAGAGACAACACGTTCTCCAAACAAGACTATTTTTTAGAGTCTTTTTGTGTCTTTTTATGGTTGTCTTGCATCTTTGAAGTTCTTTTGCGCCCCTATGTATTTGTAATCATTTTGGATCTCTTATTGGTTATTTTATGTCTTTTTGTGGTCATTTTGCATTTCTTTTTGGTTGTTTTACATCTTTTTATGGTCAGTTTACATCTCTCTGCATCTCTGGTTGCATTTTGCATTGTGTTGTCATTTTGCATCTCTTCATGGTCATTTTGCTTTTAGTGACATTCTGCAGGTGAAGCAGAACTGTCAGGTGCGGCTGTTGGTCGAAGAATTGATAAAGAGAGGCTGTCTGTGCCCAGTATTCAGTCAGTAATTCAGTAATCAGTAATTCATCATGCCTTGTTTGTGTAAATGTGTGGGTAGCTGGAAATTATTTCTGGGATGAACGTAGTTTTTGTTCAGTCCTTTTGTCTTTGCTCTTCACAGCGACTGTCTGGAAGTTAAGGATGGCAGGTAGTTTGTGGAAAACTAAAATGGCAATGTTGGTCAAATACACAATTTCAAATAAAAACTCTTCTACACTGAATTTTGTGACTTGTATTCATTACATATTACACCTAAAGATCATGGCATCATAGAAACACTTTCTGCACAGAGTATCACACCAAAAACAAAATGTGAGATATAAACAACCAGCAGTGTCTGTTTTCCGTCTCCAAATTGCACAACAGTAGGCCCTATGTGTGAACTCAAAAAGGAAGGAAATTGAGCCATGTATGTTACACTCTGTATATTAAATATGCCACTTCCTCAGGCTGACCACTCTGGCAGTGCAGCGAGCCTAAAGGTAAGATCTTGCAGCTTTCTGCTCTGCACCACTTAACTTTGCAGTGACCTAGTTCACATCTCAAACCTGAGCTTGCTTTCCTTGAGGTTTTTGTAGTAAGTTAGGTTTCTGTTGAGATATAGCAACAGAACGGTGTGTTGAGTAAATGTTTTCTAATCGCAGCTCACATTTGAAATCATCAAAAGAAAATTTTGCAGTGATTGTTGATGTAAGGAGTAAATTAAGTCTGAATGCACTATGAGTGAAAGTTTCCTGTCCTTTATATTCTATTTACTTCTCTTGGTGTCATACTGGCTGCAATATTGCATTCATAGTTTTATTGCATAGAAAACTGACTAAGGATGTCCTACTGGTTATAAAGGGCTTATTCTGCCACCAATAATGACAACTTTAAAAATCTATAAAATGTTAAACAAAAAATGATTTAATTTTCAATTAAATGATAGTGTAAATAGGGGTGTGTGTACTCCATTACTACTAACTAGTGCACTGGGGCCGGTCATCTGGCTGTTTGACCTGTTCAGTAATCAGCAGTAAGACACAAGCTTTAAAGATAAGCATCTTTTATTGAAACTGTATGATGTGTCAGAGCCTGTTTTAAACAAACGGTCTATGGTCACAGCCCATGTGACATCTAAATAATCTCAGAGCTGCACTTGCAGGAGGCAGGACACCAAGAGGCCACGTCGCTGTTTGTGCAGCCCCACTGCTTCTTCAGATCAGCACAGTTACTATACTGATCAGTGTAGGGACAGGCGTTGGCTGCAAGATACAGAGAAAAAGGAGAATGGATGTGTATACAAGTACAAAACATAACCCAAGAGAGTTCACTATTCAGATTGGAGTCCTACAACTTCTTCTAGGAGATAGTCTGAAGGCAGAAATTGTCAAAGAATTAAATATCAAAGTTTTTTTACATGGGGTTTCACAAGGGTGGACAGGTTGCCAAGATTGTTAATTACTTTGCTGGAGACAGGAGGGCGAAACAGAAGAACTTCAGACTTGCTTTCATTTAGCTGTAAACATTTGTGCCATCCAACACCTTAAGTCTTCCAGTGCTGCATTTGCCACTTACTGCACAGTTTGTTGTTGCAGGCATTGGGGCAGTCACCGCAGGAGGGTCCTGATGTGTAGGGGCGAGCGTACTGGTAGTTTCCACTGTAATGTATCCCAAGGCATCAAATATTAAACATAACAGCTTAGACACTCAAACACACAATATTAACCCAAGAAATGCTCATGTAAGTATTCACCAAAAGTGAGACATATGCTTGACTTTCCATTGAAAAAGAAAAATGTTTTGTACTTACGGTGGGCAGTATTGGCAGACATAGAAGTACTTGAAACTAGAGTTGGGACAATAGGCCATACCACACCCAACCATGTTGGACCTGTACCAAACAAGCTGTGCAGAGAACATGATAAAACACATGATCAGAGCTCACAGCATTAATGTTCTGTTGTATACCATTTTTATAGTAACTGTTTGGGTTACTGATAAGAATTCAAGCAAGTGATGGACATTTGGATGCAAGTTAGTCAGAATTAACAAATGCTTTACAAACTAAGATATAAGTGCACCTGTGTGAAGTGTCCGACCACTCCTCCATTGGTAGCTCCCACTCCGTAGCGCCAGTCCTTTATCTCGTCGTACCAGCTCTGGATAGCATTGTTCCAGGTGTTCTCCCAGCTGGACATGTACAGGTTCTCTCCACAGCCACTAGCTACAGTTAAAGAGGAGGAGAGAGATACTTTAGTCTTCTTAAAGACCCATTATGAACATGCTCTTAACTCCTGATCACAAAAGAAAATTCAAATTCATTATCATGTTACTTTTGTGTGAACCGTTATTTCACGTGTCGTTTTGTGGGGATTTAGCCATTCCAGAACTCCCCTCCCGCAAATGTTTCACCAAAACAAGTTCCTCTCCAAGACTATTTTGCAGCGGCACCATTGCTGCGTCGACAGTGAATAAACTGCTGATCTCCAGGATATGCACATTGTAGCTGCAGTCACAGACCAACTGAAAGGATTGACCAGAGCTACCAATGAAGAAAATCTCCCTTGGGTACAGTCTGGAGAAGACCAGCTGGTGCTGGAACTCAGAGAGATGTGAGTGATGATGCTGGTCACAAACGCTGGTACCCAGATCTGGACAGGGAGAGTGTGGAAGGCAGAAGACTGTGTGGACAATGCCATCTCTAGATCAAAGCACCAAGAACTCATCAGAAGAATTCAAAAAAAAAAAAAAAAAAAAAAAAGTTTCCCAGGCTGGAGAGAGTCAAAGACTTTGGTCAAAAGCTTTGTGAAAAAACAGTCACAGAAATGACAAGCATGGAGAAAGACAAGTTCTTGGTAGTCTGTTAGCTAGTGTTACCAAGGCCAGTGGACAAAGTAAATTCTCCAAAGGCTAATGGGATAGAGTGATTTGTGGAAGATCCCTCAGGCAAGATTGCTTTTTATTCAGAGCCAGGTATAACACCTTTCCTAACCCAGCCAATCTGGCACGATGGTCCAGCCCAGAAAAGATCTATGGCCTGTGTGAAATGGCTTAGCCATCCTGTGTGGCTGCAAGACCACCTTGGCTCAGGATGGTTACAGGTATGGCCAGGTGCTAAGGAAGCTGGCAGAACTCAAAGAGAGCGTGAGAGTCTAAACAACCGAGAAGCCAATATCACCAGAAGCAGCTTGTCCAGTTTGTAACAGCTGGACAATTGGTGCAGAACTTGCCCACACAGGACAGGACATCAGTCTTGGACGTCCTGGCTGTCCCACAATCTAAACTTAAGGTCAGGGGCGTCCAATCTTATGGATGGGTTACATGCGGAGACAAAGTTTTACTACGTTGTCCTGTGTATAAACTAATAAACTAAGACCCGTCTGATCATTGCACTGACTTTTGTAAACTTTTTTTTTTTTTTTTTTTTTTTATTTTAAACAAGGTGTTATAGTGAACTTACTGCTGATTTTTCTGGCGCTGACAGGGCTGTGCGTCATGGAGCAGGTGTTGGCCCATCTCTGAGCGTTGGCTGCAGCCTCGCTGCTCCAGCTCTGTGGGAAGTAGAGGACAGATCAGCCACTAAAGTATATACACACCAGAAATCTCCAAGTGCTGGGTGTTGTCTGAAAAATTATTTTAATCTTTTACTGATACTAGTTCAGTGCCCGTTCAAAACGTGCCTGTTTGGAATTTCGTTAAAGACTAATAACGAGACGCGCCGCCGTCGCAATGGGCCCCATTGCGACGGCGGCGCGTCTCGTTATTAGTCTTTAACGAAATTAACACTGCAGCGGAGGTAGTCATTTCCAAACAGGCTTAACATTAGTCGATTGATGGTTATAAAATAAAGCATGGATTTAATCAATTAGTTAGTAGCGGATGTATTAGTTTTTTTTTAAAAAGGCGTATTTACCGCCGGTAGCCCGGTGAAAATACATGCACCACAGCTGCACACAGGATCGCTTAGTTTTTTTTATTTCAAGACACGACACATCGTTGGTTACCCAGCACTACACCCGCCAGGTGTGAAGTAGATTGGATGAACGGTGCTTGAGATATTTGAATGACAGAAATCCAGAGGGACATACAGAGATTCCTTCCTTTATAGATAAATGCTGCACAATGTGTGAAATCAAATCAAGCTAGGCTAGATCAAGTAAGAATCCATGCTCAGTAAACATTTTGAGGACGCACACCATGCTTTTGAAGTTATAAAATCATTTGGTGCATTATCAGGATTTTACCATTTCCAACATGTTGCTAGCAGAAGGCTGAACATTTCTTCTCAGGTCGTTATGCTTGTTCACAATCTCAGTCGGGTCAGTTTGGCCTGCAGTCAATATAAACACAATTAAAACCAAAAAACAGATTTGGTGAAGTGTGAATGTGTATGATTTAGTGCTGTCAGTTAAACGCGTTAACTGCGTTAACGCAAACCCATTTTAACAGGGTCAATTTTTTTATCGCGAGACTAACGTTCTTTTTGGCATAGCAAATTTGTAGTTTTTTTCCCCCACATGCTGTTGCAACTAGTAACGTTAGAAAAACTACAACACCACACCGGAGCTGGCCAAAGAGTAGTAGGCTAATGTTACGTTTTGAGTGGATGGCGAGCACGAGACGCCGAAATGGATCCCAAAAAGATTCTGAATGGAAAGTTTACTTTTAAAAAGTTGCCAAATGGTTCCATTGACAAGCCCAAAGTGCTGTGTGTTTTGTCGTTGTGACCTGAGCGATCATCGCAGCACGTCCAGTCTGAAATACCACTTGATGGCCAAGCACACAGCTGATACCAATTCTCCGCTCCCTCATCAAAGCCAGGCGACAAAAGCACAAAGCAAGCCGATCTACTTTTCCGTGTTAAGAGTATTAAAATGAGAAAAAAAATAAGTGGACAAAAAGAAATCTAAGGACATTCAAAATAGATAAAAATGTGTGATTAATTGCAATTAATTGCAAGTTAACTGACATTAATGCGATTACATATTTTAAATGTTTGACAGCACTAGTATGATTAGGCTATATTAAATATTGTAATAACGAAAATATTAATAATTTCAGATACTCACCCTTCAGGTACGGTTTTCAGAGATGAGAGAGACATATTGTGTTAGTTTATTGCATGTTTAAAGCAAAAATGAAAAGAATGTATGTTTAGAAAAACGTAGATTTTTAAGACAACATACCAAGAATTATACACTCAATATTAATCCCTATTAGAGAGGACATTTTATTTCACTTACCAGAGCCAAGGTGCTAGGAACCTGAAGAGCAGCAAAGACGCCCAAGGTGCACAAGACGATGAAGTACGTAGCCATGGTGGTTCAGACCAGGACTGTTCACTTCCGAGAGCCACAGGGGTCATTTATATACGCAGGACCACACAGACGTGACAAATTAATACAAAGACTTGTGTCAACATAGCACCTGTGAAACGTCCTTGATGATAACATATGAAAAGCTGCTGGTCTGTGTTTACATTGTTACATGTGTTCTTCATGATAACTGTGATAAAGGGGCATGCCATATCTTCCTCTTATGTGGCAAGGTTATGAGAAGAGTTTGTGCAATTTAAAACGGATCATGGTATCTAAACTAAACCTTAATAATTAGAGGTTAAATTAACATTGGGAGCTTTGATAAGATTTGAAAACCCTTCTCTTGTCCTTGACAGCTTATGGAGATTGTTTGCTTTGTTTGGACAGGCCTTCAGTTTTGTTTCATCTGTCTCATGTGTTAGACATTTGACTCATTATTTTCTTTTTTACTTAAGTCTTGTATTCGTCTTAGATTACTAGTTTTCATTTTTGTCACAACTGAGTTTTCTTGTTACTCCAACTGGGCTGTGCTTATTTTTGTTTTTACATGAAATGTTAGTGACTAAAGAACTGCACAAAGATGAGCTGGCGAAAACAACTTGGAAAATACACAGATGTCAACACCGTGCAGATAAATTCCTGCAAAGTATTTTGAAATACTTTCAGCAGGGTTTGTGTGGCCTTGTCAGGTTTTGGAAGAGCAGGTCATTCTTTATAAAAAATAAAAGGACCCTCAGTATTTGTGTCAGAGCTTGTGGTGTCTGTGACAGTGGCTGGGTTTTTATTTGGAATTTGCTTGTGGTGATGAGTCTTGCTGTGAGTACAGACATGCTGCCAGAGCTGACTCAAGGTATGCAATCGCTCACACAGGTCTTCCAGGAAACTGTGCTCTGGGTGGGAAACTTGTCAGAAACGTCGTGACTAGTTTGGTCTTTCTCGTGGCTTTCAGATTTCATATTTGGGTCCCAATGTAATCAGTCAAGTGCCTTTTACTGTCACTGCTGTGGTGGGCTGATACAAGCTCCCACCCTCTTTTCTCAGATGTCACCATTAAACCACGGACAGCCTGAATCATTATTGTCTTTTGCATAGTAGAAGCAAGCGTGAAATGACTTGCCTTGACATGATAATGGTCTTCTTCTATACAAGTAAAATTCTAACTGTCATAGTGAGAGCTTCAAATGAGGAATCAAATCACAGACGAGCATGGAGAAATGCCTTCCTCTAGAAGCATATTTCACATCTTGCCTCATTTATATTTACAACTTGAGAGAATCCCTTCAGGCATGGCGCACGTCAGCAGAGGACAGATAACAGCTGTGAGCCATGAGGCCTAATTACAGCTGCCCCTGATTGTTTTCTCCAGCCTCCTGGCAGCTCTGGATAGTAACAAGGACAGGCTCTTATCTACCAACACAGGCTGGCATCCAGTTATTCAACAGGCCACTTCCTCTCTACTCCCCATGCTTCACTTGTCTGCTACTGAAGAGGAAATGGGTTTTGTTCCAAATGGAGATGTTTAAAAATGAGACCCTCTATGGAGATAAATGAGAGCTTAAAGGAACAGTTTGACATGTTGGGAAATACTTTTATTCGCTATCTTGCCAAGAGTTAGATGTGGCATCAATCTTCACATCTAACTCTCGACAAGAAAGCAAATGCCCGTATTTCCCAAAATACAATTCTATACCTCTAAAATAAAGCATTTTAGTCCGTATTTACATTTGACAAAAGCAGACCTCTAATCTTTATCTTAAAAATGGGGATGACTTTCTTTTTGAAATGGATATTTAGCAGTTTGAATAAGTCTACTGACCTGCAAAAAGAAAAGGAAAACAGAAACTAGAACACAGATGCACATCAGCCATCAATAATGCAAGGGTTGGCATTTGGTTTGTTTTGCAGCTCTGTCATCAGTGAAGCATCACTGCTCTCCCTGCCGCTGAGGAAGCGGTGGGGGTTTGCCAGGAGAGGGGTTGAATAATGGGGGTAAAACCTAGTGACGCTGACGCAAGAGGGGAAGATGAGGACATGAGTGGTCTGACAAAATCAGCATTTGAAGCTTAAAACATAGCCCAAATCTAGTATTGTGTAGTTTGTTTTAAATCTTTATCAGACCCTGTGTTGTAGAGGCTCTGAGGTTATAACTGACTAACTAGCTGCGTCATGATATCGCAGACATGCAGTTCTTCACTCGCCTTTAGAGAAAAGAATATTAAAAGAGGGTTTTTCCGTGGTTTAATCATCCAAGTGGAAACACTACAACTATCTGCTCAGGAGGACGAGATAAACATCCGGCTCTGACGTGGATGGAGATCACAATCAGGAGAAGGGGGATCTTACCAGCACAAACTTAGAATAACGTTCACTATCTTTTTTCTTTCACTCTTTCAGCTATAGAGGACTAAAGAGGAGGTCTGGGGGAGGGTTAAAGAAGAGAGGAGGAGCAGACAGGAACAAAAAAGGAGACAGTGAAGCAGAGAGAGACAGAGAGAAGAGGACCAGTGAGAGTGATACACACGATCAGAGACTGCTGTTTAAAGATGGATTTAGGTTTGCTTCAAGCACTGGAGAGAGAAAGAGTCCTGGAGGTTCTTCAGAGAGACAAACAGCTGCGTACCATTGAAGAGGACAGGATAAGGTGAGTCGTTTTAGACCACTTTCATAAATACTTCTTACTGCTGATGAAAGGGGAATGCATTATCTTCTTTCATTATCATTATGAGACCAGCAACAGACAAGGCTAACAGAAACCAATCATAATGTCAGAAGATTTTGTGTTATTTTCTGTCGTACTGTGTCTTTCAGTTTATTTTATAATCTGGATGTTTAACACTTTCAAAATGAGAAAATAAGAATAAGATAAGTTTTCTTTGTGAAAATAGTTTAAAGATGTTTTATTATTCCGTCCATCTTTATTCCAGGAAGATGAAGTATGAGCTGCAGGAGCTTCGAAGGAGAGGTGCAAAAAGTTTTGCCCGGCAGTACGGCGAGCGGACCTGTGCCCGCTGTCAGAGGCCGCTGGGAAAGTTTTGGAACTCAGGCGCAGTCTGCCACAGCTGCAGCCACCGCATCTGCAGCAAGTGCCGTGTGGGCGTGGGAGCGGTGGGCTGGAAGTGCACGGTCTGCCACGCCTACAGGTGCAGTAGAGAGCTATACCACCTACTTAATGCAAAGAAATATCTGACTCAGTGGGGCTCAAAACACAACACAAATGGCTGTATGTGTGTCATTTGAAACTCACTGTCTGGCTTTTATTCGTTTGAAACTCTTGTTTAGCCCCTTTAAACTTTATATTCAAACTTTCTTTAAAGCGTCAATATTTTTATTTTAACAATTTATCAAATGGCAATTGATCCTAATGATGCACCCTCAGAAAATTATCACCTGAATCTGCAACTCCTTTCGGCTTTATACTTATAGTGAGTGAGTTTCAGCTCCTTGTATAGCTGTCCGGCCTGCAACTTTAATGTTTTGGTTCACTGTCAGCGCTCTCAATGCTTGTTTTTCTCCGCAGCAGGCAGCTGTTTACAGTAATAAATCAAAAAAGCTCTAAAAACTTGCTGTACACTATCCCTGCTCAGCTACAAACAGACAGCCAGACACAGTTAGAGACTACAGGTAAACACAGTGGAGCATTTAGCAGCTAAAGAGCCAAACATTTCCCTCAGGAGTTGGTGCAGACCAAACACAGAGCAAAAGAAGAGTGCAATTGGATTTACATTCATCAGACTTGTCTCCCAATTAATTATAATGTTGCTCCATAACTGCTGGATGTGTACATAAGCAACTATTTGCTAACTATAATTCAATTAAAGGTGATATGTTAATGTTATATTTACAACTTGTTGCTGCTGCCCTCAGGTGGCCAAAACAACCAGTTATTGCAGGATTACAGTATATTCAGAATATATCAGTAACTTCCCTCAAAAGTAAGACATTAAATATCTCTAATAAAATAAAATTCAAGCTAAAAGAGGCAACAATGATACCATTTACTAAAAATAATAATATAGTCAGGGACAGTAACTAGAATAGCTAACTTGCTACTTTTTCTTTTTCACTATGAATAGGTAAGTATGAGTGCTTATAATGTAATTATAATTAATTGTTGTTATTCTTCTTCACAGGGAGGTGAAGTTCAAGTCTGGAGACTGGTTCTTAGAGGAGAGGGCAAAGAAATTTCCAGTCACTACAGGTTTGTTTAAAATACTGCATATAATCACAATTGGTTTCCTTTTTGTTAGCTCAATGGTGTTTTAAGCCCCCAACGTCTCTTTCCAGGCAGCGCTGCGACAGTTGACTTCAAGGCACCTAACCCTAACCCAACTCTAACCCTAACCATAACCATAACGGAGACGTTGGGGGCTTAAAACACTGATAAACTTTTTGTTATATAATGACTTTCAGACTGTCACAGGGAAGTCATAGTCAGTGTCCCTGTATGAATTGTTTTCATTCATAACATATGTTTTCTTTACAGACAAACATGAAATGGTTGGGGAGAGATTATTAAAGACCTACCATGTGCTGAGGTACAAGGAATCTCAACATATTTATTTTGAACGTTTGAATAAAATACTTGAACATAAAACACAAAGTAACATGTTATTGTCTGATATTCTTCACAGTCATATATCAGTTGTGCCTCCCACTCCTCCACCCCACTTGGATTATCAGTTTCTGAGCAGATCTGGGGTAAAATACTTATATATTTCAAGCATTCTTTTAAAGTAAAAAGTGTCAGATGTGTGAAATTTGAGCCAATAAATGCGTTGATGAAGTGTTTTGATCTGCAGGATTTGAAAAACTCAAAACCTTTTACCAAATCTATGGAGGATCTAATGGTGTCCTTCACAAGTCATATTAAAAGTAAGTGTATGTATCATTAAACACACTCTCCTATCAGTTAAATGGTCCACAGTTATGAGGATTTCTTAACTCAACAACACAAAATTGTTGCCGTATTTTTGCCCGTGTGCATCTTGGTGAGAAAGTTCTCAGAATTAACTGCATCACTTCCTCTGAATTTTATCACAATATAATCAGTTAAACTGAATATGCGTGCAGTAATAACCACAAAGGAAACATGCCTGAAATAATATTTTGCAATTAAAAAAAACCCTCTGATCTCATCATCCTAACTGCACCGACTGAAGTTGCATTAGACGATGGGCACAGATAGCAACGGCCATATTGCGTGCATTGCAAAATTTGGGACACCACACGACTTTTTGAGCCATTTGAACGTCTGCCCAGGCGAAGAAAAAATGTTGTAATAGTTTTTGTGTTGCTCTGCAATGTCTGACTTCTTGTTTCTCAATACAGAGATTTCCACTTCTCAGAACGATGTGCGAGGAGACCTGCTGAGAGTCAACAACAGTCGGAGAGGGTCGTGCTACAGCACCCAGAAGAGTCTCTCTGAAACAGACATCAACAAATCTAGCAATGTAAGTCATTTGCAACACTTCATATGTTTAGTACGGCAAAGGAAATCATTCAGCTGTAGGGCCTTAAAGATGCCAGTTCACCTTTACTGGCCAACAAGTCTTGTTAAGAACAAGCAGTTGCGACAAGTTGAGGTGGACATTTCTGAGAGTTTTCACAATCCAAATGGGCCGAAACAAGGTCATTAAAGGGATCTTAAAGTAATCTAAGACCTTTACTGGTCACTAATAGTACTGATAATCCTGCTTCTTTTTTCAGCTCTTTAAAGGCCCCAGTCTTCCAAACCTGTTCAAGAAAAGCAAAGACAGCGACCAGGAAGGCTCTTCCACTGGGGCGGAAGAAGAAACTTCCTGCGGTTCTGAGTACTCTGGAGGAAAGAGAGTAAGTAGAAGCTGATAATAAGAGAGAGAAAAAATCCCTAAATGACATCCTGTGATGACTGATATATCACACTACAGATTGTAATCATTTCAGCCTCTTAGCTCATAGAAAAAAAAATCCTGCATTTTTCTGTTCTGTACTGCTGTTAATGTCCATCAGATAGTGTCTTTCTGACCTTTTTAAACATGTAAATTTACCTCCTCAGGGCAGCAGCAGTAGCAGCATTAGCACAGACTGCGGCCCTTTCGAGAGCATCGGCATAGCAGGAGAGCTGGAGCTGGCTCTGGCCTACAACACCAACACTTCCTGTCTGGAGATCACAGTCGGCGCCTGCAGAAATCTCAACTACGGAGACACCAAGAGAAAGAAGTGTCACCCGTAAGGATGAAAACATAACTCTGTGCATATATGTACAGTATGACCCCATTTTGTTGTGGGATTCTCCATCAAAATCTCAGCATCCTGTTATTTCTTTGTGTAGATGCGTCAAGCTCTACATGCTGCCGGGAAAAAGCGGCAAAATGAAGACGACAGTCAAGAAAAACACGACTGATCCGGTTTATAATGAAGTTTTAAAGGTAAAAGGAAAAACGTTTTTACTTCAGCTGTTGTAACAATCGATGTGGTGTCGTTTCATGCTCAAATTAAACAAAGTTCTTTGTCTGGCTCTTGACAGTATCACGTAGAGCGCCACCTGCTGTTTGGAAAGAGACTGCAGGCCACTGTGTGGCATTCAGGAACCCTAAAAAGGAAAGTGTTTCTCGGTGAGGTCCTTGTCCCACTGGACGGCTGGAGATTTGAGGACAAGGACTCCCAGCGCTTCAACTGGTACCCACTTTGTCAGAAGGTAAAACTGGTTCATATGTCCAGCTCTGACGTTATACAGATGAGGAGAAATGCATTAATGGTTCTGTTGACATCCATTGAGCCTTTTTTAAATATGGGATTACATAACAATTGGTTATGTTATATATTTCGTTTGTATTTTTTGTATTTAATTGTATTAATATAGAAGACATTAGGTCTCCATAGTTGTCTAAAGGGATTGTTTCGAGGGTGCATGAGAGCTTATTTCCTTCACCTTTCTTGTATTTCTGTGGCCATCAGGCTGAGAGTCCAGAGGGCGGCGCTGTGGAGCAGGACGGAGGAGAACTGCTGGTTAGAGTCAAGCTCAGTTCCAACAACCAGGGTGAGCTCCTGCAGCTCAGCTCCCTTAAATGTCTGCAAGAAAAAGACACACGTCGCCAGATAATTTAATATGTATTTATTGTAACAATCTCGTAATAACATTGCATCTGCATTTTCACCTGATTAAACATATGCCGGGCATCCTTAAATTTGGATCAAATCTTGAAAGTGGATGATAATGTAGCTGTCCGTTTGCACACAAAAAACACATGTTTAACTTGCTTTTTTTTTATTATTATTTATTTATTTATTTATTTATTTATTCTCATATAATTTTGACTCCTACTTTCTTAAACCACCCATAGCATTATACATTGTTTTTTTGTATTGTATGTGAAATTGGGCTTTAAAAAATAAATTTGATTAAACTTGACTTGAGTTGCAAGATGTTCATCCACCAACAATGTGTTATTGTTTTTGAAAACAATAAGAATGTATGACTCATAACGTATAACTCATAACGTAGGCCTTTTTATCTGCCAAATCAGTATACTGTATATATAATCATAGGATTGGAATAGTAATACTGATTACTGCACATTTTAACAATTTTATATACTGTTTAGTATTTGATATCATAGTACAGTGTCATATTTAATAAATTGATTGTGTTTTGTTTGAAAAATCTTAATCTACAGAGAAACTCCAGCCGTCAGATGAATGTAGTGGAGTAAAAAGTACAAAGTAGCATAACATTTAAATACTCAAGTAAAGTAAAAGTACTTCAAAATTGTACTTAAGTATCGTACTTGTGAAAATGTGCTTAGCTACTTTCCACCACAATGTTTAAAACAATGTTTAAAAGGAATAAAAGGCACCGTGTTCCAGCACTAGAGGTCAGAAGAGCGTCTCCTCTGGTCTCACAGAGGTTAACGCTGTGCCACATGGCAATGACCGACTAACTGTCCTTATCAAAGGATCCAAACACTTTCCCATTAATGCAAACACAGGTTAGAACACATGCGTCAGAGTGTAAATACACCTCATTATGGCCCTGCATGTCTCTTTGTGTGTGCAGGCCTGCAAGGTGTGTTATGTGTGTTTTGGTGTGTGTTTATGAATGCATAAAAGAGTGTAAGTGTTTAATAATACATGAGGGTGTGATTATATAGCTATTTGTGTGTGTTGTGTTCAGGTGTCTGACTCTGGGAGCAGGCAGAGAGCTCATCCAGACAACGCCCATTTCTAAGGGGTGAGACCGAGCTGAGGAGCTGTGTCCCCTCCTGCCCCTCTGAGGGACCCCCGAGGAGGGGCTCAAATAGACCCTGGTAACTTCCTTTATCGAAGCTAAACTACTACTAATGCTCTGGTAACTCGTTAACCCGTACTTCACATTGATAATTATACAGACAATACATAAATGTGTACACTGTAACTTAGTTGTAAGCAGATATAGGGACATTAATTATTATTAATGTATTTGTCAACATCTATATTTGTGAAGCATTTGTCACAGTTATTGAATGATTGACAATCATTCCATTAGCGAATGGATAACTCACTAATAAAGGCCATTACATGTTGCTAAAAAGCTCTGGGAGAAAACTAGTAAGAGGATGTCTGAGTTAAGATTTTTTTGTTAAGCCTCTGTATAATGCTTATACTTTATATGCTAAATAAATGGGGTTAGAGTGTTACTAGCTGAGGCTACTTTGCAGCATTCAATGCATCTTTCAAATTAAATTTCCTGATGTTCTATCAGAGGGGTCAAGCAGCTAAACATCCATGCAAATTAAATTACTGAAAAAGAAACTGGGATGATATTTCTGACAAATGAAATTTAGAGCCACACCCGCCCCTTCACAGGAAGTGGTTTGATTTATTTCAGAGTGAGCTATCCAATGTTTCCTTCTGTACAATGAAGCCTTTCTTGTCTCTGTCTAAGCAGCGCGTGAAAGACATGCTCAGTCTCTGGTTTCACAGAGCCATGAAGAAGAAGAAAAGTTCCTGTGGAAGATGTGGTGATGTCACTTAGATGGAATTCTCTCCTGACCCCTGTCTTCTCCGGGGTCACCATGGCAACCGGTGTTGGATGCCCCAACAGGTGGAGTGACGTCAGCTTCCCTGTTTCTCGTCCAACGTCAGGAGAACATGACAGCATTCAACGCCTCTTCCCAACAACAGACTCAGCACTTTAACATGTTTATAGTGCAGTATTTATATTTTAATAAAATAGTCAGCATTCATTCAGTTAACATCACGCACATATGTTTGTAAAGAAATGTTTTTATTTATCTGTCAAACTGAATCATTTTACAATTAAAAGTATTTATAGTGGCTATATGTAACTTTCAGTTTGTGTTGATTTCAGCGGCCCCGTTGGACAAAAGCGGTAGTATTTTTACCACACTTGCTGTCGTACAGGTCTTTTCATTACGGTGCTGTATAGAGTTCAACAGTCCCGCCCCTGCTCCGAGAGACCTTGGGTTCTGGAAGTAAATTTCCCATTCATTTCTCCCATTGACGTCTGGAAAAATCTGTATATAAAGAGTTTTAGACCATGCCTTAGGCTAACCAGCTACGACGTGACTCATAAGCATACAACATATCATTTTGACTGAAAAAACGAACAGAAAATCCAAAAAAAGTCAACTGTCAACAGACTGTGTACATATTTTCATTATCAAGCGAAGGAACTACTCATCCCATAAACCACCACGCACCACTGAATAAAGGAAGCTACGTTAGTTTAGCTAACAGCTATTAATAAAACCTGAAAATAACCATTAAAATATATAACAGCTGTTACATCAGCTGTAGCCTGCTTTACCTAGTGTTTGAGTTAACGTTATTTTAGACTGAATCAAGCTGTCAGCTAGCGGTTAGCCGAATTAGCTGTTAGCTAAACTAACATTAGCTTCCCGGTGGAGGCTAACGGCAGAAGCGTGGAACAGATCGTGATTCGTGCAGTATCGTAAATCCTCGTAAAACAGGATTATCATCTTGGGCATGCGCCAAGGGGGTAAGCGAGCCTCTGGCAAGCGTAGTTCCTATGGCGCCATTTTGATGCTAACAAGCACTCACCCGCCATTAGCATTCCATTGACTGCCATTCATTTTGATGTCACTTTGACAGCGAATAACTTTACATCTGAAGCGTTTAAAGACTCTATTCGTCAATTGTTTATTTATACAGAAACACAACAATGTATAAAAGACTCCATTACCTTGTATCTCACGTTATGGCTTCGTAGCAGACGTTTTTGTAAAAATTAGCTAACGATTGTGTCATAACCACGCGACTTACTGTCGCATAGTAGAGGAATTACCGCATAGTACAGGAGAAGCTCACAGGCAGTTTCGACTTACATTAGCTGTTTAAGTTTAATTACTAATGTTAACTAGCATTTTAGTTAGCAATAATTAGCCTGTGTCCATGTTATCTCCTTACATATACCTACTCTCTCCGTCTCTGCAAGATTCGGAATGATTGAGATTTCTCTTGGCACAGCTACCAGAAGACTTACAACTTTCAGACAGGTTGCTCACATCACATCTACGTCTTCAAGCTCAGTTGGAGGCTGCGCAGTAATGCTCAGCCCTCACCGGAAAAGTGCTTCTAATATCCTTCACTGGTCTCCGTCCAGAGCAACGGATCTGTTGGTCCATTTCTTTAACAGTCTATGGCGTGCGCATGACGGATCGTGCAGGCAGCTCCAAAGCTAGCTAAACGGCTAAATGTGTCTCTTTCGCCTGATTGTCGTTGAGAAATCTCAGATTTGATTGTAGTTTTTGCAAGTTCAACATGGATTATGAGTCGAAAGTTAAATGAACGAGTACTTATGTCATTTTCATTTCTTACAGGTTGAGTCGTTGTTGCCCATAACATGCTAGCATTCTGCTAATGAATGCTGATTGGTCAGTGAAGGACTGATTACGATTGGAGATCCCGCTTGACGGCATCCGAAGCAGAACCAGAATGCCAGAATGAATATTTCGGCGTGGTCTTTAAAACATTAGCGATTAGCAAATTATTAGATCAAGAGTGGAACTGCAACCAGTTCAGAAGCCAGAAGTAACGAGAGAGTGGAACTTCTTCCCTTATTAGAAATTCGTTGGCCTTACACAAGTATAGGGGGACAAGGAAAAAGAAAATACTAGGCCAACACAAACACAGAAAAGAATAAAACATCGGCGCTAAATGGAAGGGGGACGTAATTTAATCTAGGCTACTGACGTACAACCACATTGCGCAATATAAAGTTATTTTATGAATGAAATAGACACATTACATACCAGAAGGCCAATTCGGGGTCGGTTTTGAATAATTTACAATTTAGTAATTGTCTCCATCTGTTGAAAGCCCGACCGAGTGTGACTCGGATTCCGCCCGTTGTCTTTCACCTTCCCTTTTAGCTTTTAGTTGTTCTTTTTTTATTTCCTTTTTTCTGTGATGGTCCTGCCCTAGTATCAGCCATAACTACAGCAGATAACTTCTAAAATAAAAAACAAAGTACAATTAGGTGTGACCAGTCAGAATGTGTGCTCTGTAGCCCTGTCTACCTGCCGACAATCATTTTGTGACTTCGCGGGAAAAATCGGACATGGGCAAAGGCCATAGACACTAATACAGTCTATGGCAAAGGCATTAATAAAAAATAGCGTTCTTTTCACTGTTAGTCACGCTTGCTGTTACAGGTCATTTAGGATCATCAGATGGAAAATTACAGTTTCAGAAACATTTAAAGTCACTTTAAGTCTGGAGCTTGAACATTCTTATTAAATCACTACATGGTCAGAAGTATGCAGAAACATTACCCCCAAACATTAGCTAAATGCTAACATCAACATGGGGAGTCTCTAATTTATGTTCCCAAGGTCCTATGGGGAACATAGGACCCGTAACACGTGACCGTGGTGGCTGTTTTAATCATGTGACCCTTCTGTTTAATGTAATGGCAGTCGTTTTTGGTTAGGTTTAGGAAATCATCAGCGATTGGCTTAGAATGAGTCACGTAACACTACTAAAATGAGGAGGTAACTGCATCATAGATCGACTAAAGTCAGTAAAAAGAATAATTTCAAAAAGTAACCGTTGACTTTTGGTTTCTTATATTGGGTCATGTTATATTGCTTCTGCAAAAATTACCTATGGCCACGAGAGGTCGCCATCTAACAGCAAATATAAATATGTGTCCTTATGAGCTGCTTGCACAATCAACCTATATGCTCGTTTTCTGGGTGATGTAGGCCTATGTAAAAAAATCAAGGCAATCCATCCAATAGTTGTTGAGATATTTCAGTGGTGGACCGACCTATAAAGACCTACATATTGCCATCCCTAAAGCCACATCACATCTACCCCAGCCCTCATGCACTTTCAGTCATACAGTGAGTGTACAAAGTAAAAACACGCTGATGTGTGATCATAGATTTTTCTTTATTGCCAATATGTCGAACACCTCATTATAAAATCCTGTTCATATACAAAGGCCAACAGAGCTGAGTGTATCGATGCTACTCTAGTCCATGTCCAGAGAGAAGAGAGTGTTGTTGTACTGTCTGGGTGAGTCCATTGTGACCAAGCTGCAAAATAAAAACTATTTGTAACGTTCATTAGGTGTAACATTAAAACAACTAAAGGCTTCCATATTTTTTCGTGACTATGCACCTTGGCTATGATGTAAAGACCAACTGTCTGGCACTGATCCCTGCAGAGGGACAGCCAGAGAGAAAGGCCACTTAGGAAGGTAAAAGCACACAACACATGCTCATCTCTCACTCAACAGCGGCATGACACAGAACAGAGATGAAATAAAATAAAATATATTAAACCGAAGTGTCCCAGTCAACACAGTGCTCTGAGATTGAAGACCTTCCTCAGCATGCTGTGAACTGCACAGCAAAAAAACAACTAATCAAAAGTAGCTAGATAGATAGCAATCTCCTTAACTGATTTAATGGCATGCAGCTGGATGTTTCCTACAATATAAAATAATAATAATTTACAGTTAAATCTCTTTAATTTAGTGATCTAAAGGAAAATGTATGGAACGTAAGACTGCTATTATTTTGGTCGATATTATATAAAACCTTTGAAACATTACTTTTTTCATTATCATTAGTAGATAGCAAAAATATACAAACCAAGATGAAATACCCTTTTTAATGTCCCATATACAGTATAAATACCAAACTAGGGATGATTTTAAACTACCGTATATCAATATTAAACATTTGGAAATGTTCAAATATAATGGAAAACAAAAACAACCGTACATTTTCCTGCTTATACTGTTTTGCCCCTTTCTGAGTGGTCGCTATTAACGACAAACTGTACTTTTTCTTTCCACACGTCAAACGGCAGACATAAAAAACAAGCGAGGCTTTGATTACATATTATATGTGCACATCATGAAATAATGATAGAATTTAGCCCGTCCCACTACTTCACCACACCGCTGGATAAAACAATAATGATTTGGTCTGAATTCGATCAAACTACAGACAATCATATACACGAAAAGGATCTGAAACACTAAGAAGAGAAAGGTTTTGGCACTAAGTTTTCTCCGAAGGATTGCAAAGCTCTGCACACCCACAACAGAAGTGTGTCTCTCTGTAAGTGCTGCTTATACTGCTCCAGTTAAGACTGCAACTGATGCAACTGGGTATACATGAGTTTGAGCGTGTTTGTGTGTGTCCATCTGTGTTGGCCGAGATGTAGTGACCATTCAGAAAGGGTGAGTGGCCGAGGGGCCGAAGGCTTTTTTATAAGGCCTCGAACTCGTCGATCCTCTGCTTGGTGTTGCCTGATCTGATCTGTCGCAGGGTCTTGTATTTGTCGCGGCCGGCCCGAACATTCTCACTGTGAAGAAGGTCGTTCTGGGTGTTCTTGGAGTCATCACGTGCCTGAGCCAGCTCTGAGGTCAGGGCCTGAGGGGGCAGGAGAAGGAGAGGAGCCATGAGATGAAACCTCGAAAACAAACACCGCAACTAATAAAATTCTAGCATAAAATCCTACCATAGTACTACCACTCTGACTTCCCTCCATTGTGTCCAAAATCCCTGCCTCGTTCACTCATTCACTACTCCCTATGTAACAGACACTCATTACTCTATAGTGAGCAGTTAATTTTGAAACCATTATCATTTTGCGTCATCGATTAGTTGGCAGAAAGTAGTGCACATTGCCACGCAAATACAATACACATTCGCAGAGCGCTGGATGCATTCATAATCGTAACCATAATATTTTCAACTGTATAAAATTGAAGTTGTGTCAAAGTCAGAAATTGTGGTCTGTGGCAGCTAATTTGCCAATATGTCGAAGCACCAGGTGAGAAAACATCATCAAACTCAGGAACACAAAGAACCTGGTCCCAGTATGGATACAGGTGAGAGCAATTTCAAACTGGGTGTGCAGCAGTAACACAGGGACAAATCCAGGTGCATTCTCACCTTACCTGTTCTAATTGGTTTGAACAAACTGCCACGTTTGCCCATTTAAATTTGGTTTGTTTGGGCTGGTCTGGGTCTCCAGACTCCACATTTGTGGTGTGAAAGCGAAGCAGACAGACAATGGGATTTTGTGACCATAAGATATTTGATTTCAGCATGGATTCAAAAGCTAAGCTACTGTTCAATCCATTTGCTGTTTGTGAACTGCTATAAAAGCAATCTCTGATCTCATGCAAAATTATTTGGTAAGCGTGTCAGCACTAGTACAGGGCATTATCCCTGATACATCAGTAAGTGAAAGGAAGTTAAAAGGAGGTGGGTTGAACTTGTGTCCTATTCCATCTTTTTTAGAATATCACCTATAAAAAGGAAACAATACGTAGGGATTACACAACTTTCCTCGAGTAGTATTACAAAATTCTCTGTTTCTTTTCTTGTTTGTACTTATTGGTCACTATTAGGGCATTTTCACACCTGTAGTTTGTTTGCTTTGGTCCGAATCAGTTGGTGAGTTTGTAAACTTGGTTCGGTTCGGTTTGGCTTGGTTTGGTTTCACACCTGGAAAAATCCAAGCGTACCAAAATGTGCCATTACAAATCACGCAAGAACGTCCACTCCTCTTATTGGTCGGATGTGTCTGGGGGCGGCAGCAAGAAAGTAAATACAGGAAGAAGGTCCTATGTTCTGGACTAGTGCATATTTCTTGCATCTCCATGGTCAAACCAGCTCATTTCGTTAAAATGACCAGACATTGTTTCGTGAGAGACGTTACTACGTCTGCTCTGGTTACAGAGACTTCGATCTGCTGTGCGGTGTCTCCAGCTGCCGCTAAACGCAGCTGGTTTGACCACGGAGATGCGAGTGACGGACGGCAAGCTTGACTGCAGTCTATTTCTGTGATAGAAACACTGCAATCTGCTGCATCGCAGATTGCTAAACACCTGACTACAGGAGACATTAGCTCAGACTTGCGGAGTATTTATAGTTGGTGCAGTTTGAGGTCCGATCACATTCTCACCACAAACGAACCTCTCCAGAGTTCGATTGAAAGCGTACCGAGACCACCTCTTCAAGCAGGTCTTCGGTACGCTTGCTTGGTCTGCTTTTGGTGCACACCCGAGTTCGAATGCCGCGTTCTCCCCTGCCCTGACGAACCGCAACAGCGGGACAAACGAACTCTAGTGCGTTTTAACCGAACTAAATGAGGCAGGTGTGAAAGCGCACTTAATACACAACAAGGCCAATTGCAGGCTTGAGTAAAGTTCCTCATAATCAGTTATTTCTTTGTGGCTGCTTTGTGACACCAGAGAAGATAAACACATACAGTAAAGCTCAGTAATATGTGAAAAGGACTTGAATTACTCTACAGTATATAGTGAGAGATATCTGTCATATCACACAAAATAAATTAAATAATGTATCTGCATCTTAAGGGATGATTGAATGTGTGAGGTGTTAATTTAATTTGGTGGTTCAGATCGTCTCCTCACCTTCAGCTGTTTCTGGACGCGCTCGTTCTTCTCAGCCTCAGTCAGGCGATCCTCCTCGTGGCGGTGGTCGTTGATGCCTTCACTCTGCAGGTCGGCGCTGTGTGTGCTGTTGTTCTCTTCGCTGGCGTTCTCCTCGCTGTCGCTGTTTTCATCCATGGGCTCGTACATGGGAGGAGGTGGAGGCGGCGGGGGCGCCGTCATCACGCGCAGCTCCTCCTTGGTCTTTATCAGATCCTCCTGGGCCTCCTGAGCCTGGAGAGAACAATCAGTTACACACAGGGACAGTCAGTTTACTCTCCTTCGTCTCTGAACTCTGGTAGAAAATCTGATTTGTTTTTTTTTAATTTTCAAGTTGTAAATTTAACAAAAATATATATTTTAAGTATTATTTTAAGTAAAAACACATATTCCCACCCTGTCCCACATTTGTTTTCTTTTCGGTATTTGATTTGTATGAGGTTTATGACAAGCACTATGGACTCACAACTACCTTATTTATTGGACAGTTTTGGCAGGTTAGAGAATGTGTAATAGCAGTGAAAGAGTCTAAACAAATCTAATTTAGTCCTTGCAGCCACTGTATAACATGTACTTGTATGCTGTAAATTGACAGAAATACCTGAATGAGCCTCAGTATACTGTACACTGTAGGTTACCCTCAGTTAAAGCTCTTACCCTGAGCTGCCATGTGTCGGCCTCCTCCTCCTTGCGTTTCTTAGCCTCCTCCAGCAGGCTGATCTTGGCTGTGTGCTCTGCCAGCTCTGCAGCCTGATACAAAACAACAGGAGAAACACTTATTTAAGGGTCCAGATTTAATAATATCATTTATACTCTTTATTGTATTTATTTAATACATGTAGATAAAGACATATAACCTTTATTTAATCAGGTAGTCTCATTGAGATCAAGATCTCTTTTGCAAGAGAGACCTGAATTCAGCGAAAAGAAAGAAAACCAAACATAGCCAGATAAAACAAAATCACATAGAGCATCATTTTTGTAAATGGTCAAACTGCACAAAGAGCGAGTCCTGATGTTCATGTATTATGTAATGCTACAAATGTAAATGAATGTGCATTTCCATGCATTTACGTGCATTTCCATCCACTACTGTGGATATAGATATATAGATATATATATATATATATATATATATATATATATATATATATATATATATATATATATATTAGGAGTTGGTCAATCGAGAATTAGTTGGGCACTAATTCTTCAGTCAGCTGCCATTAACCATTGCAGAAGACTAGGGCGCTACGAGACGATGTAATTACAGTAAAAGAGTGCCAGTCAGAGCTCAAACGAATGAAAACGGAAGTAAATGTAGCATTTATGTTTGTTTCATGTATTAATTTGAGGTTACAGTCCAATCAGATTTGATTGAAAACTTGAATAAAACATGGGACTAAAGGTTTGAATAGATGTATATTTGATTTTTGAGCAATCATCTTAGCTTTAAAAGCATTTAGAGATCTCAGTACTATCAGAAAAATGGAAATCAATAGTATAAAAAAGGGCCAACATTTTGAGTAGAGCCTTCTGATGAAACACAACCAGAATCTGCAGGTGCTGTGGTACATTCCTTCTGACCCCCACAATAATGGGAACAGCTTGTCTTTCTACTAACCGGAACTAACCGGAGGCTCAGTATTAAACGGTACACCTTTCAGCGTCAAGACACTGAACAGACTCCTTATTGTTATTTTACAGGTGTTTAGCTGGAAAACTTGTCCCTCAGTGAAAACACAGAAACACGGTGTACTTTTATGAATAAGTTACATGCTTTTAAACATTTAAAACATCTTGATAACACAACTCCCACACACTGTTCTCAGTCACTGTCAGTGGAAATTGCAGGGTGACTTAATCCATTGCACAAGCGCCTTAATAGGGTTTGAGTATAAAGGGTGTTGAGCAAGTGACTGTGCGATAAAACTGTGAATGTGGAGAGGGAACCACAGCTTTCCTATCCAGGCTGTTAAAGGGGAACAGGGAGCAGCACACAGTCCTGTGGGTGGTCCACAGACGAGTGGCTCAGGGTGAGGGGGCGGTTGGTCTGATGTAACGGGGTGTGGTTCAGCTGGACGCTACAAAGTGGATTTGTCTGGAGCTACAGTAGCCAGGCACTGTTGAATACACCACCCTGAAATGCTCCTGGTACAGACCTGGACAAAGTGCTAGCTGAATGTAGTGAGAAAAGGTTTTCATTTATTTTTTCTTGCATACAAAGTAACTTTTTCAGTCCCGATACCAATGCCAGGGCTTTGTATATCTGTCGATACCGATCCGATACTGTTGTTGAATTAATAATACACTGTATACCTTCCACCTTATACCTTCCTTCCATCATGTGGAAGAGACTAAAGGCACCAATGTTTAGTTTCCTAACTAAACATTACTTTCCTAACTAAGACAAAATAACATAGATGTAATGTATTGAATTGTTATTTATTTGTACACTCAACTCTTCCATCATGGACACACGTGCGACAGAGGGAAAAAAACTAACAAAACTGGATCAGCCCGTGGATCTGTTAATTTTCCCGATCCCCGATCCAGCTATTTTGTTCATATCGGGACCGATATCCGATCTTAATATCGGATCGGTGCACCCCTAATACAAAGTGCCAACTTTTGAGATTTTTGAGATGAGCTTTTCTTACAATATCAAAAAGAAGCAAACAGACAGCCTTTTTCTATATCAGTTGTGCTACAAGCTATACGCACAGCCATAAACCTGGTTTAAAGTCCCTAAACAATTAAAATACTGACCAGCTGCTCCTGACTCTTCTTCTGGTCCTCAGCATGGCGGGCAAGCTCCTCTTTAGCCAGTAAGGCAGCCTGGCGCTCAGCCTCAAGACGAGCTGCCTCCTCCTCGGCTCTCCTCCGCTCCTGCTCCAGCACCATGGCTCTCTTCTGCTGGTCCTGCAGATCTGCAATAAAGAAATATAAGAGATATGAGAAAGGAAAGAGACTGATGTCCCAGCCATAGCTCTGGGATTTTGCTCTTTCCATTTTACAGGATAAAACTGGTATTATTCTATATTTTTCTTTTGTTAACAAAGACCAAGAACAATGCATCTCCCAACAACCTGTCAACACCTTTCAACAAAAAGTTCCTAGCACATTGGTTCCTACTGTAGACGTAAATCTTAACAGAACACACATTGCTTAGTTTTTTAAAAATAGGCGTGATAAGTGATTTCCTAAAACATCTAAGCATTGTGGATTTTTTAGATATTTCCTAACCAGGAGTAAATAGTGTACTTGTTGGGGACTATTTTCAGTCATTGATTAATACATATTTGGTGATTCAATTCACTATAATCATTATAATCTTTGAGCATGATGGCATATCATTGTTCTTAGTATATCAAGAATGGCATAACAGTAATTGGCAGAAGACCAAACACAGATTAAAAAAAATTACAATGTGCAAAAAGTAAATGCGTCCCATTTCCTGTGCCTACTGAGGGGTATTGCCAGTGTATATATAGAGATACTGTAGTGAGACAGAAGATAGAGACAATGGTCTAATTTGATGAAAGTATCAAAAAAGTACTGGGAAAGCAACCTCTTTCCCAATAAGGTGGAATTTAAAGCACTTAAAAACAAACAATGCAAATCATCTGGAACAAAACTGTGAGCTGAAAACTTCATCATTACTAAAGAGGAAGCCCCAGAGTCACTTAATGATCTTATTACTTTATGTAATTTTGTCAACAATAAAATGCTTCCTAAGGTCACATTTTTAAAGAAACACAGCTGGTTTCTGCTTAACTGTTGATGAGACTGCCACAAGTAGAAACAGGTAAAAATAAAGAGTCAAAAAAATCACAAATACTCTTTCTGGTTTGGACACTGAACAAAATATAATCAAAATACAAAATTAAGATTACTAACCATCAGGCTTTGTACACACACAGATTACATCACTGCTATAGTAAATAACAGATGCTCACTGTTTCGGCAACAAACAAGTAACCTGCTTTCATAACCTGTTAGCCTCACGTTCACCTATCCGCATGTACACACGTTCTAACTATTTTCACACACACACACACACACACACACACACACACACTTTGTATTTTCAGAGTTAAGTGATGAATGAGACCCTCTCACCTCTCTCTGCCTTCTTGGTCTTCTCCTCAAACTGGTAGAGCCTCATCATCAGATCCTGCTTCTCTTGCTCCATCTGCTCCTTCTCTTTCTCGATGGCCTCTCTCTTCTTCTTCTCGTTCTCCAGCTGGGCCCTGCAGATAAGACAGAGCCGTCGTGAGCTGACATAGTCGATGCATAGTTAGAGCTGACAAACGACAGTCGGTGAGCGCACACGCACACGCACACACACACACACACACACAAAATTGCACAAGCTGCTCTATTACTGCTGTTCAAAAAAATTAAAAACACCTCATGCATCTGTCATGTACACTAAACTGGTGTAAAAAAAAAAAAAAACTTGGTGGAAGGGTGTAGCATGGGCCAAGGAAGAACCCATTACATTTTGGAGCGGATCCAAATCACGGGGATGGATACACATTATTTTTCACTTTCAATAACATTGTAACATAGGGCATTTGTGCTGCATTCATGTGGTGTCGGAATAATCAGAAAAATTTGTTCCGGACTTGAAAAATTCATGTGAACGCCCTCTCATGTCAGAGCATTAATTAGCCTTGTATTTACATTGGTATCTACAGTAGATTTATAAAATGTAAATGTTTTAATTTAACTACTAAAAAGGAAAAACCTTTGTCATCATGGGCCAAATATTTCTGTTGGAGGACCAGATTTGCCACACTGTGCTATTTGTACTCCAGATTCATTATTAATTATTCTATAACTTTTGCTGCAGCAACAACCTAATGTCTCCCTCAGGGTTTAATTATGTTTAATTTAGCCATCTTAAGGGACTTGTCACAAACCATCTAGTAACTGTGTTTGGACACCAGCCCAGAGCCTCTGTCACAGACCACTGTGACTACTGTGTGTGTGAACCCTAACTCTGTCTGCTGGTTCTCCTACTGGTATTTACTGTGTTGTCTGCTCAGCGATACATCACCGTGTTTGAACAGCTGTAAGGACAGACAGTGGTCCGACAGCTGTAGCTAAGACGGGTCAACATCTATTCACTTTCAGTTCAGCCAATTCAGGAAGCACATTTCCCACACTTAAACAGGAATGCGGTGTTATTGCCCAATGAATGGAGGTTTCACTTTACATGTTGAACTGCATGAATTAAAAGTGGCTGCAAATAGTATCTGCCATTGGTAAAGCTGGTTCAGACAGCAGAGAACGAGGTCATACTACTCATAAGTGCTCTGCTGGTCTTAATCTATTTTATGGAGCACTGTCTCATGGTAACAACAACATATACACGTTTCCAGGAATTTGCGTACTTCTCCATCTGTTTCTGTTGCTTCTCCTCTCGTGCCTGGGCCTTCATCTGCTGCACCTCGATCGTGTCTGGCTTGCGGCGACGCATGTACAGCTCGTGGTTGCCCATGCACAGCTGCAGGATGCGCTTGTTTATGCGCAGCCTCGGTGCATAAAACACAAAGTCCTTAAATTTAGAAAAGAAGAAACAGACATGAGGAATAAGAAAGAGGAAAAGTGCACAATCACCAGTCTGAATACAAGGTTTAACTGCCTGTTCATTGTGCTTTGCTGATAAAAGGACAAAGACTTCAGCAGTGGCTCTGAGCGGGTGCAGGGACATTTTTAATACAGATTACTGTGACAACCCGAACTAAAGCGACTGCTCCACTTATTGAGAAAGGTAAAATAGCCTGAGCTACACAGATAAGTATAGAGCACTTTTAAGAGTTTGGGGCCATCACTAATAGCATTGCCTGGAAAGTGGCCCTGGCTATTCTGTATGCTAGATCAGACTGAGGACATGTCTAATGCTTTTTCTCTTCACTACAGAGAAACATGATGCCACAGGAAAAACGGAAGCAGAGAGCCCAGGTATAGATGCACACTGAAACTTAATAATAGGCTTTGAAAGCTTGATTTTATCTAAAGAGAAACAAGAACTCTTAAACTGGAAAAGAGAGACTTTTAAGAGAAGTATTTGAGGGTTTAGAAATGTCAGTGTGAGTAAACCTAAACGCTGGCTGATGCTGCTGAAGTATTACTCACCGGAGATTTTTTGTCAATGGGCTTGATGATGAATTTCTTATCGTTGAAGGAAATGTTTCTGATCTCACTCCAGGGAAAGCCAATCTTTGGGGTCAATCTGAGGAAGTGACCATATGAACACAAACGTTATACTGCGATACTAAACTGCTGTATGTGGACCACAATGTTAACTGGCACAACTTAACTATTTGACCAAAAAAATATAATTTAAGAATACACATTATAAACAGCCATTTTCCACTGTGCTGCGTTCCGGTTTCGTTCCGTCCTCTGACCGCCAAACGCTATACCACACAGGGAGCGCCTCGGAAGCGGAGTGTCTTGCAGATTTGATTGTTTCTACAAGTACTTTACAGAACAATCACGTGTTTAATAAACTAGTATCTACCTTTCACTCCAAGCACTCCTACAGTTAATCTCCATGCCTTCTCTTTTCTGGTGTTGTCCTGATAAAAAGAATCTGTGATGTGGTATTATGTTTTTCCACCTCCAAGATGAATCTCTCGTCGTCCATGGTGTTGTAGAGGAGACGTATACGATATTGGGGGATGTGTTTTGCTAAACTGACTGGATTCTCTCTCTCTCGCCAAAAATGCTTAATATGTGGTTTCAGTCATATATTTTGGCAAATTAAGTATATAGTTTATAGTGTTTAATAGTTTGTGTTATGTAGACATATTCAAACACAAAACGATTTCAGACAAGTCATTCATTTCGATCAATCCACTGCTACATACCGTTGTGTTGGAATAAAGGCAGGATTTCTGTATCCACTGTTAGAGTATGAGGTATGAATCTGGGGTGTGGCTTGCAATTGTGCCAGACAAACGGAACGGATGCCAATCTCATTCAGCACAATACAAAGTAGTACTGTAAACATTGACAAGCTGATAGTGTTGTAATCTAGAAAGGCAGCCATCCACCTTGCAGCGAAACTCTGCTGTGAAACTGTACTGCCTAAACTGGAATTTCACTCAATTACTGACCCTGACACATGCCTGTGGAATTGAGAAAACAATGTAGAAGTTATCTCAGTGATTGAATATTTCTGTCAGAGTCTCGCGGTTCATGAAGCCGTGCTTTATCAATGGATTCATGTTTGTAGAAAAAATTGTTGTGGTGATGCGGTTTATAAAATCTTGCTGCCTGCTTGCAGTGATTTAGAAAAGGAAAGACACTGTGGTTGGTGAAAATGTAGCTGGATTTCATTGGTAAGTCTCTGACCTTCTGTGGCATGTATAATGTGTAGTGTCTGAGAATAAACCTGTTGGGAATATTAGTATTTGACAGCAATGGCTTGTGGAACAAGTACGTCAAAAAACACGAGTAATAAAATGTATTTTTCTGGTTCAGGTACTGTTTAAGTCTGGGTAGATTGAACTTTTTGAATTATAAATTACAAAAAGTAAAACTAACAATTATTTCCAATATCGATTAATACACTGATTATTTTCTCAATTAATCCATTAATTGGTTGGACTATGAAATGTCAAAAATAGTGGAAAATGTCTGAAAAAATGTCCTAAAACCCAAAGTGTGTCAAAAATCCAAATCTATTCAGCTAACTATCACACAAGACAAATAAAAGCTGCCAAACCTCACATTGGAGAAGCTGAAACCTATGTATGTTTGCCATTTTTGCTAGAAAGAAATGACGATTAATTGATAATCAAAATAGTTGCAGATGCCGATAGTAGCCAGTGTGTCAAAGAAACACGAATAAAACATGTTTGAGAATAAGCAAATCTGATTTCTGACTGGTTTTACTGGGTGTTTGAGTAGATCGTTGCTAAGACGAAACCTTGGATCAAGAGAACTTCTAAAACTCAGTCCTATTAAATGAGCAGTGCTCTGGTTAGCAGAACAGGAGAGCCTAAGGAGTTAAACCAGCCCCAGACTGTGGCTCAGCGAAGCCTTAGCTGCACTGCTGCATTGTGGGCCAAATGCCCTCATTGGAGAGACAGTGTTGTAGGTTAGCCTCACATTCTTAAGTGCGGCACAGCTTGAAAAACCAGTCTGCGTAGCCATGGTAACAGCAGAGGGCACCGTGGAGGAGAGGCATTTCTTTGCTGATCCCAGGGATCACATAAAGAGACAGACTCACAAGGACACAAGGACCCAGCATGTTCTTAAACAATATGCTTCTCGCTCTTGTTGGAGGTTTTGTACCACAGTTAAGAAACAATAAGGCTAAATGAGCAACTGAATGAACTTTAACACAATTGGAGTTACAGTAATTGAATCATTTAGACTCCTTGAGCTGACATAAGACAACGACTTAACCGGTAAAGTAATGGCCTGATGTGCTAAACTCTGTCATTACCCCATCCCCAACTTTCTCTATTCAGACAAAGAAGACCACAGTGATTTCAATAGACGCTGGCATTAAGGCTCTCACATAGTGCAACCAGTTCAATATGGGAAGAGCAACAATTTGGAAGTGAAGAACAAAACATAGTCAGAGCAGAGTGTGACTGGAAAGATTTCCAGCACAGGGTCAGTGGCTGAAAGGCACCATGGATGAAGTGCTCCTTTAACACACTTCACTCCAGTAACCCCACAGACAAGGAACCAGCCACAGGAGATCTCACAAGTCATTTCACCAAATAGAGGGTGATTACCTCCCAAACTGCCCTATAAACAAAGTGACAATCACAACCAAAACCAGGCTGGATTCTGTTAACACCCTTCCACATGTCCCAAAAAAGTAAGTTTCTTTTGATGCACAATGCCAAACGAAGAATAACTGAAACAAACAAATACAAAAGAGCAATTTACTTTTTCCTATCATACTGTCTGTGGGTAAAAAGGAGAACTGTGTAGTGAATAACTACAGACATGGACCTGGAAGTCTGAGGTTAGAGCCAGCACTAAGTGAGGGGAAAATAAAACTGCTCCCAAGGCAAAAATGAACAAATAAGGTCTGCAAATGTATAGCAGGGATTTTATGTGAATCATCTTTAGTATAAATGCCAAACAAACATGTACGGTGTGCTTCAGTCAGTTGTTTTTGTAATTCAGCAGGCCGTAGAGTAGTAATTGTACCTCTACATAAGTAGAGACCAAAGACGTCATATTTATCTTATAGGGACTATGATGCATGCACAATTATATGCCGCAAAGCCATAAGATCTAAAAAATAGATCATTTCAGCACAAATCTGCAAATGTGACTCCCAAAAAAAGCTGATTTAATATAATAAAGAGACATAAAACCAAACTGCTGAGTTTGAGATACTCATCCCAAAGTCTGTATTCACTTTTCCTTCATTATTATTCCTGCCATACTGTCTGCAGAGAAACAGGAACAGTGATTAAGTACAGACATGGACCTGGCCCAGCCAGTTTAGCTCTGTTTCACAGGGCTGCAGCTAGTGTAGCAGCATGCAGAAACAGACAGAACAGACACTAACAGCAGGCTGGTTGAAAAATACAGTGCTTACTTGTCATCCTTCTCATAAATGTTGAGTCCCAGGGCGTCCACTCCCAGCCACAGCTCTGTTCCCTTCTTGTTCTTGATGTCAAAGTAGTTGACTCCGTACATTTCCAGGTCCTGGGCGATCTTCAGGTACTCCAGCATAGCATCCTCCCTGCAAGAATGGACAGAGGACAACATTAAGTTATTATTTAAATGTATTCTTAATAACTCAATGAGTGAGATTATATGAAAACACACACTCACTTTAACATTCCACGGTGCTCCTCATGCCACACCTGAATCCTCTCCTCCCACTGCTCTCTGGATAACTTGTGCTGCTCCATAACTCTAGAAAGAGAAAAGAAAGCAACAAAGATCAGCTACATAAAAAAAAAGAAAAAAAAAAAAAAAAGAATCAGCTACATCTCCTCACAGAGACCACTAACAGGCAAGACAATCTGATATCTTTGGTTTGATAAATAACATTGTGGGCTCTTTTGTCATGCAAGCTTTGCACTGTGCAAAGTCTGACTTAGTGTGTGTGTTTTTACTTGTCTGCATTAGGTTGGTACTGCTAACTTTGCTCTCACTGTGACTTGCTGTGCGCCAGATTGAGAGGAAAGGCATAATAGGGTGTGTGCTGCTGGCATTCCAGTAGCGCACTGCTACTTCCAAGTCAAAATGGGTGCATTCTGTGCACCATCAGACACCCATATAAGCCTAAATGAAGACAATCCTTTGAAAAAGAATCCACTTTTATCTGCCTTGGACTCAAACTTGCAGCAAAACATTGTAGTTGTTTCATCGATATCTTCTACTGCCACCCAGCAGGTATCCAGGCTGGTCAACAGCAATGCCACTGTGACAACCTCAGGATACATAGGAAAGACACAAATGGCTAAACACAAGGACCTCCAGGCTTTCAATATGTCCAGACAGGAATTAAAAAGAGACATCATTATGTACTTGACAGCATATTTGAGCTCCTGTTTTTCACACATCAAAATCATTGCATGTTCCTAACTTCTACAGACGATGACAGGAGCCCATACGATTTAACATGTTTGTCACCAGTCACCCACCAAAATCATTACCTGCTTCAACCATGAAAATACCACAAGAATGCAGCCACTGTCTTGGCCCACTGTTCATGGTGCACTTGACTCTGCTTTGTGGTCTGTGTCATGACTAATGATGTATTAAAGCTTTGATCTTCCTCTTGTGGCAGGTATTACTT
Organism: Sander lucioperca; assembly: GCF_008315115.2. Taxonomy (NCBI): domain Eukaryota; kingdom Metazoa; phylum Chordata; class Actinopteri; order Perciformes; family Percidae; genus Sander; species Sander lucioperca. Next base: position 11,881,423 of record NC_050191.1, read on the forward strand.
CGTAACATCTTGCCTTTTGATCTAGGTATTAATACAAGAGAGCTTGATTCGCTGCTCTTTTTGAATCTACTGGCACATCTCACCTGTTTGGCAGTAGGCGTTCAGACAGCAGGTATCCAGGCTGGTGGACTTCTTTGTTGTAGTCTCCAAACTTGGCCTGAACAGAGTAGGAGGCAAGCAGCACGGCTGTCTCGGGTGGACAGTAAACCTCGTCGCTCAGGATGCCCTCCTTCACCTGCAGAAAGAAAAGCTTCTGGGTGATGTCCTGGATCAGCTCCTCAGAGACATCCTCCGGGAAGAACTTGGCCCGAAACCTGAACTGCAGCGGGTTTTCCTTCTTCACATCCTGGGACGACACCTGTAGAGGAATTACACGCCATACTGTTGTTAAGGAACATACAGTATAAAAGAAATACAAAAAACTAGTGGTGTCAACAATAATCGATTCGGCAATGCATCGCAATGCGGGGCATGCACGATTCAGCATCGATGCGGCAAAGTGCCATAATCGATTATGTCACTAAAACCTGCCACACTAAAATCAAGCACGTTGGCAATACAACTAACTTCACGAACCATGTTGATCGTTGGCATCCTGAGTTGGCTTCAACAACAACAACAAATCATCACTCATTCAAAGCACTGAAAGCAGTGATTTATGTTTTCTTTTTCAGGTTTGAAAATGCCATATCCAATACCCTGTACCATTCAATTTTATTTTATTTAATGGCATTTATGTCAAAGATACAGGAGAGTGAAAATACACACATAGCAGCCAATAAAATCTGTTGTTCAATATCTGACTGCTTGTATTGCCTCATGACTGATGAAAAATTTGCCTTGTTGTGTGCAGTAGAATTTTGATGCATCGCAATGCATCGTAGAATCGAATTGAATCGAATCGTTACCTGGTGAATCGTAATCGAATCGAATTGTGAGGGCAGTGCCAATGCACACCCCTACAAAAACGGACTATTTGTTTGTCTTTAGCAGTGACTTTCCTGGTGGTTCTGCTGGTTGCTTGGCCCTGTTGGACAGAGCCAGGCTAGCTGTTTCCCCCTGTATTGACTCTCTTTATGCTAAGCTAACCAGCTGCTGTGCCCAGCATTATATTTACCAAACAGACTTGATAGAGTCATCTTCTCATCTCGCCCTTGGCAAGAAAACAAAAGTGTATTTTCGCACTTTTTGTAGAATTTCAACCATCTGGAAAAGCTGGATTGTACTAAATTCAGTATTATCGGTTGTACGGTATCTATCAAGATATTGTTTTTCTTAAATTTGAGAGCCAGGATATGATCATCTGGGAATCATGATGGTTTATGATGGTTTTTCATTTTACTCTTATAAAACAAGTATAAATCATGACTCTTTCCAACCTGTAAACTGTTATTTGCTACAAAAGAATCAAATTCAGCAACATAAATAAATACTCTGTGTCAATGTTTAATACATTAGGAAATGGCTTACAGTTCCGCAGTTATATGGGAGCACTGCCCTCACTAACATGGGATCTACCATCCTTATTTAGTGGAAATACACTTTAATAACTCTCAACTACAGTACGTGTTTACACAATGTGCCTCTTCCTCTAATTTCAAAACAGGAACCAAACAGTTTTGATGGAGAGAATGGGGCTGTGAATATTCCAGTTTGAGCGAAGCATTGTGCTGATGAGCTGCAGCGCAGCGTCAGCACACAGTGTACAGTTTACTGCTGCTGACTGAGGTTAGCATATCCCTTTCTCTCTCAGTGACCCTTGCAAATAAGTGAAAATTTGCTTTTGCAGTTTCTCTAGACAGATTAACATGGTTTCCTACATTTGTTTCTCAATCTATTCACTATATATTTTACAGTATGTAGTTAATGCTGCACTACAAAGCACAAGAGCCAGTAGAGTCTAATGTATATTTGAGAGGGTACTCCACTGATTTAGCATGGCACTCCTTTCACATTGTCAAACTCACGATGGAAAGTTTAAAAAATTTTTTTAAAAAAGGATCAAAATTGATGTAGCAAAACCCAGAGATCCCATCTTTTTTTAATCATTGTGTCTTCTTTTTCAAAACCTGGTGCCTACATTATCCACAATGCAACTTGACTGCAGACAGTTTTGTCAGAGACTCAGGTGTGATAGCTACAAATGTAGCCTCAAGCTGCTAGCATCTAGCAAAGATGAGGACCGGGCTGGTCTGTTGAGCTCACTTCTTTTTCCACTAACTCTAAACGTCTTCTTCAAACTTATAGTCTTCAGACCCAACAGACGTTGACTTGAGTGACATTACTTTAGTAATTATTTTAGTTTATCTGATTCCATGCAGCTCTCTCTGGAGCCACAAAAGGTTTTATAAAAAATGTTTCACATATGAAGTAGTACTTTCTAAGACCTGTAAACAGACGTTGAATGATTAATTCAGAACTTGTCTAAAAGGCTGCTGGGGTTGGTAGATCATTCAGAAACTGTAATACCAAAACCATCTTAAACATCTGAAATTCTATTTATTTGTAAACATGACTTCATTCCTCTGGTTGATTTGCTTTTTGCATAACAGATTACACTAGTTTGATTATGAGCAGCTTTAGGAGTAACAGTTAGTAAAGGTACAGTAACTTGTGTTTACTCAGGGACAACAGAGAAGAACCAAAGCAGTTCTGGTTCACAAAGAGTTCATTCTCTTGTCAAATAATCCACCTCCAGCTGATTACATGTGGTGCTCCGACCACCCGGCAGACAGAAACCGGCAAAAATTAGCTGCCATGTCTTAAGTAGAACCACAAAACAGCATGTGAATATATACATACTGTATTACGGTGGCTACTGATTGACTAAAAAGCAAACACTGGAGCTCAGAGAAAGAATGCATCCTTTCTCTATTGTTTATATATTTGACTCCACAGGAAAAGGAAGAGACACTGGGTGAAATGACCATGTACAGTAGGTAGCTTATAACTTACAGTATTTACAATTATGATTCATGACTAAATGATGAACTATTGACACACACTGGAAACATTTTTCCCCCAATCCAAAAGATCTATTAATCTTAATAATTTGAGCATTTAAAATATAGGAGGATTATTATGAGACAACATCAAACAACATTTTTTCAAGATGGATCTTACCTTTTTGTCCAGTTTTAGCCAAGTGTAGTAACCTTTGCCATCCATATACTGAAGTCCGAAGTACCAGACCTCACGTAAGCCAATGGTTTTCACCACCTGCACAGAGAAAAGCAATAAGCAATCGTTTGGTCTATGACATGTAAAAAAGCTTTAAATGTCTTGTTTTATCTCAACAAAAGTCCAAAACCCTAAAGGTGATCAGTTTGATATATGACAGAGAGTATCAGTAAATCCTCATATTTGAGAAGCTGCAACCTGAGAAACTGAAGCATTTTTTTCACAATGCCTGCTTGATAAATGACAAGATTACACAATTATAGAGACGATCCGATACCATTTTTTTCTTCCCGATACCGATTCCAATACCTGAACTTCAGTATCAACCGATACTGAGTGCAGATCCCATACCAGTGCGTTACTATTATTTTTTAACATATGTATACTACTAACCCTGTATGGATGTGATATGATTGCTATCATTGTTGTATGGTCTGGCTCCAGTTAAACCTTTTGTGAAACATAAACTAATACAGTCATACATCTAGAGTTTCATAAGTGAAAAGGTATCTGAGACTTTTTGGTATCGGAACAACTCCGCTCGATTATCAAAATAGTTGCTAATTTTTTTTCTGTCAATCGACTTAGTGTCAGTTTTCCACATCACCTATACAAAAATCAATCAACATACACCAGATAATATTATTTTCCAGGAACATCTTCATAGATTAACAGGCAGGAACCTTGTAATGGGAAAATAGTTCTAATTTGTCATGGCAGACACATGTTAACGTGATACAATATCAACTAAGAAAGGAGATGCAGGTATTTCACCTAATTTGACCAGACTTAACACAGTCTTACTCTACTCTAAGAATTCACAACCGGCTCGTCCAGGAAAATGGACTATGAGATCATGATGTAACCGTAGTCGCCAACACAAAGAGATCACACCTCAATAATAAATGAAGTCCTTTTGCCAATAAACGTGAATGAATCACTGATGGTTTTCTTCCAGCAGAACAAGGAATTGTGAAAAGGACTTTGAAGGCTTTACAGACACTGGCAAGGCCTCAAGAATCTAACCTTAAGGTGACATACTTAGGTAGGTTAATCTGGTGAACCACCCTCATAGTATTACACATTCCCAGGCCTGAGTATGGTCTTGGCTACGGTAGTGATACAAACAGTCAACTACTGTCAGGGCAAGTAAAAGTACACTCAAAAACACTGAATGTTTATTGTCTGAAGCAAAGTGGCAAACCCTGTAGTAGTGATCTTTTTTTTTTTTTTTAGAGTAGTCTTCAAATTGGCACTAAGCCTGCAACTAACAAATTATTTCATTATCAATCAATCGGTCGATTATTTTCTTGATTCATCTATTAAATGTTTGGTCTGTCAGAAAAAAGGGTGAGAAATGTTTTTCTAAATCCCAAAGTGTCATTGCCAAATTGCTTGTTTAGCCCAGAATTCAATACTTTTCGGTTTTCTATCATGTAATATGAAGAAAAAAAAGTAAATCCTCACAACTGACAAGCTGGAACTTACATAGACAATCATCAAAAACAGTTGCAGATTAATTTTTTGTCAATCGGCATTTCGATTACACAATTCAGCTCTAACTGGCACCTTACCAATAATGAGTCTTGCAGTTATGTGAGACTGGAGGCTTTGATTGAAGATCAAAAGCTGCATTCGGCTAATCTAGTGAGCCAAGTGAAGTCAGCAAACATAATTACATATTAAAGCAATATCAGCGCGTTTCATTTGGGTAATACCTAGTAATGGTAAGTTTTTACACTTTGCTAAATTAAGAGTGTTTTCTCTACTTGAAGTAAAACTTAGCTCACATCTCTGTCTGTTGCAATATGCCACGGCACACAAGAGCACGACGAGGCCTGGTCTCTAACAAAGTGGTGCCATTGTGTGACCAGTGAGGAGAAGTGATACTGTATAACTGCATTACCAGCATCCTGTCTCTGACTCAAGGAACAGACTGAGAAGGCTGGAGTGAGACGGGGGGAGTCTGCTGTTACTTATTGGCAAAACTGCAACAGCTAAAACTCCTCATTATTAACATCTAAAAAGGCAGATTATGAGCCAGTTTTAATTTCAATCGCACTGGAAATGCTTAAAAGATCAGTAATTTGAAGATTTTTTTTCCACCCATTTCTGACTGTGCAGCTGAGGCATAAAGTGAAAATCCAGTTATAGATCTGGAATAATCACTTGTGCTGCAGGAGGAGTTACCATTTTCCACTGTGCTTCGAGGAAAAACCTCAACGACCAGAAGCTCTTCATGGCCTTCAGAGAAGCAGAGACATTTTCCAGCAGCACTGTGTAGGTATTCATGTTTTTGTGTGTATGCTGTTAAGTGGGGCAATGTCTGTGCCGGGCCCTTTTTGAATGCATCACTGCCAAATTCCCCACCCAGTCACCAGGTGAGGTGTTAAGTTGCCTGTGTGAAGTTTGAATCAACACGTTGGCACTCCGGCCAAGCTCCCCCCTTTTAATGGACAACACAAAATACAGGGCAGGCTGACCTGTGGGAGTAAAAATGGATGGCTTTGATTCAGGGAGCTTTTTCAGATTGTATTTAATGCAGCAACAACAACAACAAGCACTACAAGGGGGCCTGAAATGAGCGAGGATGCATCTCACCTGAAATGAAACTCATAAGGCCTCAGAAAACAATCAGCCCTTTCATGCTGGTTTTGCTTCGGGGTCTACGGAGTGAGAGGAAGAGAAACAGAGTGGGCTACCGTTCGGATACCTAAATGAACCTAAATGATTTTCTCAGGGGATGAGCTACTGTAGAGAGGCTTGGTACAACCTTGGCATTAACAAGGAGGTAATCATTTTAATCTTTAAAAACGTTGTACTTTACTTGATAAATAGATAAACTATATTATTGTAAAACTTATTATATATTATTATTATTATTATTATTATTATTATTATTATTATTATTATTATTATTATTATATAACTTTAATAACATGTTGTACCTGTTATGAGCACCTGCTGGCAACGGATACTGAAAATAATACAGTTCATTAGAGGAGGATTAAATCTGAATCTGGGGATTCAGTTTCAGTAAACTGACATCGCAGCAGGTTGCTTTGGCTGGCTGCCTCAACTTTATTGGGTTGTTAGGTCGCTCCAATGTACACCGAGAGCTCCTAACACCTCAGATATTCGTTCGAAGTCAGAGTAATGAAAACAGAACACTCCACTTCAACCGGACAAACAGCAGGAATGGATGAATGCATTAACCAATTGAAAATGATTAATTAATTTAAGTTAATTAAAGTTTTTGTTATAATCGACACTCGCCCATTCTGAGTCGATGAGCTTCCTAGCGACTGTAGCTAGCAGTAGAGACAGTGTTTAATGGTGGTGACTGAAACTCCACAAAAGAGGATTAAACAGCCTCCTGCACGCACAATTCAACAATCCTACTTTTAGTTCATTGGTCTATAACGTCTCCTGACAGCCACTAACCACATACAAACATTTTTTTATGACTAACATTACTGTCTCCAGCAAGCGAAAGGAAAAAATATTTAAGACTTTTGTCAATCAAATGCAAGACTTTTTAATACCTTCTAATGTCTTTTTTGATGAGGAAACTGAATGAAATGCTTTTTTACCCTGCAAAACTATAAATTGCCTTTGCAATTGTATCCAGCCTTGGAAAAAAATCTAGATCTATAATCTAGAGAATATAGATATATAAAATCTCATTTTGCAAGCTCTTAAGCAGAAGCACAAGTAAACTGGCAATGATTAAAAAACCAGGAACTCAGTGAAACATTTGCAGTCAGGTCAAAGTAGTTAAACCTTTTAACAAACTCTTAAGAACAGTGTCACCACCCACTTCAGACTCATTTTAGTTTGAATGAACAAAAGTTGCAGTGCCACATAGAAATGGTTAGCATGACTTGAGTCTGCAGCCTCGTCTCACAGCGATCTGAGAGTGAAACTTTCTCCGCCTGGTTTATGGGAGCTTGGGCCCTGTGGTGAGAGAGAGGAATGCCACTGGGCTGCAACAGCTTTGCTCACTACATCCTCTGGGCTGAATACCGTGGAGTTCTCCAGCAACTGAGAATGAGAAGGGAGGGGTTCACCCAGTCGGGCCCCAAACAGGGACCAGCACAAAGATGAAGAAGTGTGTTTCGTGGTTGTGACGGGGCAGTGGGTACTGGCCCTAAAGGAAATGGGTCTATTGTTGTCCAGACCACACATTAATTGTGACTGAACAGTAAAGGGAATGTTACAAAGAGTTGAATATCTAAGAATAGTTCTGCTGCAATACTACAGCACAGAATAATAGCCATCATGCAATATGTTCCCTCTTTGACTTGGAACAGCTTTTCAGCAATTTTTGAATGTGGCTTTGACATGTGGGTTGGGTGCATAAGTGAACTAGTTTCATATTTTGCTCCTGGCAGTGGCACTCGTCAGCCAGATTATTCAGACTTGGATTCAGTTTAAGACATCGTTGAACTTTTTAAAATGCTGTGTTTTCATCTGTCTAACATCAACCCTGTGTTCCGAAACTGAAATTGAAAGCCTTTTGACACTGCATTATCACAGAAGAAAGCATTTTAAGATTGGGTCTGATCACAGCAGACAGACTAACTAGTACATCTACTGTAAACCGTGACCCTGTGATTTTTCTAATTGAGGCTCAAGTCAAAATGAAACAAGCAGCAGTGAACAGTCGCATGGAAGTGGAACTGTGCGAGGGTGTGGAGGGGAGTGGCAGAAGTTTCTCTTTAAGAGCAGCATGACAGGGACTAAGGTTATGATCAGCGCAGACCACACGGGCCACACCAGGCCTTACACTCGTTCTGAAAATGAGCTCACTGCTGTCACTCAGCATTTCCACAGAACCTGTTAAACACTGTGTTGAGTGTCCTTGTGCCTTTGCAGCTTATTAGTACCAAAGCACCCATTTGAAACTAAAAATCAGGCTTCTGACAGTCTTTAGGGAAACGGCCACTAAATGTCAGCCAAATTAAACGGTAGACACTGGGAACGGCTGCTCAGACTTAAGACAAGGTGTGAAGCCTCATGGACGGTTTCCCATGCTCATATAGTAAATTGTATCTTTGCACTAAAATAGAGCACTGAACTCTGACACTATCACAGGGAGTGAGTGATTATCTGTGACACACCCCACTGAGAGCCATTCTAACAAGTGGGCGGGGGAATTCCCCAACACCTATAAATAGGGAGACGTCAAAGGCGAATATCTGGGTCCTCAGCTATTCCTTCCTATAACAAAACCACACTGAGAGCTTTAGAGCAGAAGCCCCACTGTGTCATAAGTGCTGACTTGGTCAAACGACATCTAAACATAAGCAATGACATCAATATCACACAAAACATCTGAATATTATAGGGTAACACTTTACTTGAAAGTATCTACATAAGAGTGACATGACACTGTCATGAACACAGTCATGACACATTAACCCTAACCCTTACTAAAGCGTTAGGTCATAAACGTTTATGACTTGTTTATGTTTATGACACATTCATGACAGTGTCATGTCACTCTTATGTAAATACCTTCAAGTAAAGTGTAACCTATTATAGTTGATGTGTATGGATATTATGCGTAACATGGTTGTATTCATTTGTTTTTTTCAATAAAATGTTCTCGACATGAAGGTTGAATCCCCTGACATGCAGCCAGAAATACACACAGTCGCTACACTTGCTATTGAAAAACGAGTTGTACAGGAAGTGGCTAAAACAATGCCTTTCCTCCCCCGGTGCTGTCATACAGCCTCGGAGGAGCTCGCGCTAATGACATATCATCTACATTTGGATTTTAGGTACTGAGATTTACAATAAAAGTTTACAACATAAGGAAATGCAAGTGACTAGTAACAAGAGGGTAACACAAGGGTCATGAACAAAACACCATGCCACACACTACCACTTGTACTGGACAAACATTTATACCCTAACTAACCTTTACATTTATTACACACCTGATGAAAAAAAAATAGATTTCCTAAAAAGGTGCCAGACACATAGGGATTCATTTTTATGTTCCCATTAATGCCATTAATCATTAGTTTAATAAATGTCTCAAGCTATCTTTGTTCACTGATGTTAAGCTGCATTTTTTCATCACAGGAAACCATTCATAAGAATCCCTGAACCTCAGGGGGAAGACAGAGACTGATAAGGACACTTGAAGCCAAAAGCTCCTGTAATCTCATCTGTAGGAGATAGGCTACCTTTTCTGACCTGGATGTAATGAATGGAAAGAGCTTTGGAGGGATGATAATGAGGGCAGACACTTTCTCCTTTCCTAACACCTAACGTCCTAACGTCAATCCAGTTAGTAAGATTATGAAGGTTGTAGCAGTTTGGAAAAGAATTATAGAAGCAGCGGTAGTAGAAATATGCAACAGCAGAGTATAGCTGGACTTGAAAACACAGATGTCAACAAAATCAGTTTAATTTCATTTGTAAAACACTTTTAAGAGATAAAAATACGTCCAACATTTGGGAAATTTCATTCCTTGCTGAAAAGATAGATACCACTCTGGTGTCTTTGCATTAAAGCAGCCATATTATGCTCATTTTCAGGTTCATACTTGTATTTTAAGGTTGTACCAGAATAGGTTTACATGGTTTAATTTTCAAAAAAACACCATATTTTTGTTGTACTGCACCGCTCTCTCTCACTGCTGCAGATCCTCTTTTCAGCTGGTCTCGGTTTTAGCTACAGAGTGAGACCTCTTTTCTTCTTCTTCTTCTTCTTCTTCTGTACTATCTTTGATTGCACTGCACATGCCCAGTAGCTCAGATGTAGATCATGTCAGCTAGCTAGCTCCATAGACAGTAAAAGAAAGGCTGTTTCTACAACTTCGGTCAGTTACAAGGCAGGATTAGCTGGGAGACTTCTAAATGAGGGCGCACATGTAAGTAGTTCTTTTCTAGATTATGGTGAACTTGTGTGTGTTGTAGCAGTGCTTTGCTACTGAGAACGAGGTAGCATGCTAGCGTTAGCATTAGCGTTAGCATGCTAACGCTACGAGCTAATGGTTGCGGTTAGCCTGCTCGTTTCGTGCCGATTTTGAACAGCTCACCTAGAGACTGAAGGCAGGACACATTCAGAAACTGTATCTCACTCTAAACAGCATGGATGGATTTTTTTCAAAGTTTGTATGTGTGTGGAAGCACCAGAGACACAACATAACACCCCAAATCCCAGAAAAAGTGATTTTTTCATAATATGGGCACTTTAAGTATTAAGCTGGAGCCAGCAATTTGTTATCCTAGCCTAGCATAAAGACTGGAAAGGGGTAAAACAGCTAGCCTGTCTCTGTCCAAAGGTAAATCCACTGACCAGCACATGTAAAGCTCACTGATTAACACGATACATCTCATTTATTTGTACAAAAAAACACTGTCAAAATGACAATTAGCTGTTTTATAGAGAGTTACTGTATGTGCCGAACTATTTGTTGGCTGAGAAAAGAAACTTCCTGGAGTTCTGCACGTAACTCCCGTACAACCACATTTTAAAGAAATTGATTACAGATCACAGAAACAAGACCTGTTCGTTAGTGAGCATGTGAGATGCTGGTAGGCAGATATATTTAACTCAGGACAGATGTTTCTCCCTATTTCCAGTCTTTGTGCTAAGCTAAACTAACAAGCTTCTGGCTCCAGCTTCATATTTAGCGTACAGACATGAGAGTGGTATAAACTTTTTTGTGTAATTATTAGCAAGTAAGCTAATATGCACATTTCCCAAAATATACAAGTATTTCATTAACTCTACAAATGACTTACTCTGTATGTATTGTATATGTATATCTGCTTTTATAAATACCACTAGACCGTGATTGGCTGATTCTATAAAACATATTTTATTCTATAAAAATGACTATTCAAAACTTGTTAATCATTTCCACATTGTTTTGTTTCCAAAACATTTTTAAAGTGATATAAATAAATATTTACAGGTCAACACTGATGCTAGAGGTCAATGCAGAACTGATATGCACAGTACCTGGTCAAACAGCTGCTTGCCAGTGGTGCTGGGCTGGATGGCAAACTCCAGCTCAGCGTCCATGGTGGTGACGCGAACATTGACCTGTGGAAAAACATGGGAAAACGTGAGTTCAAAAGCTGACCCAGAGCAACAGAGAGGTTCTTATAAGGGCCTACACATGGTAAAGCATGCCAGACTGCAGAACACTGCTTTGGTGTGTGTGTGTGTGTGTGTGTGTGTGTGTGTGTGTGTGTGTGTGTGTGTGTGTGTGTGTGTGTGTGTGCGTGCGTGCGTGTGTGTGTGCGTGTGTGTGTGTGTGTGTGTGTTTGGTAAGGGGGTGTATTTGCAAAGTAAACACATGGGGCTCTGTGTTTACTGTATCTCTGCTTTCTAAGAGCCAGAAGGGCTGATTGAAGGGAAATCTGCTGCAAAATCGGAGGTGTTTTTGGTACAAATATTCAGTGATAGTTTTAACTTTTGATTTAAATATACGAATGTTGAGAAGTGCCACATCTAACGCTTACTCCAATTATAAGTCACGAAGCTAAAAAGAGGCACCATGGATGTTAGGCTGGATGGCTAGACTGAAGAGAGGAGGGCTAAAATAAAGCAGCTACTTCAGTCATTCACTCCCATTCATAGAAAAAAAGGCATGTCTTTAGGTTCAGGTCTATAGGTTAATGATTGATCGGAGTGGCCTGTGCATACAAAAAGAGGTGGTCCATCTAACTGAAACCTGCTTTATGAGCAGAGAATGTCATGTCCACTTACGGGGATCCACCCCAGTGATTAATGTGGGATTTCAAAACCATTACAAATAGCATGACTCGTGCGCGGCACAGAATAATGTAAACAGACGTCAGCTGTGTCCATAATGGAGGGAAACAATATTCGATATTGTAAGTTTGATTAGTAATCAGAAAAGGGCACATAAAGGCCATGCAACAACGCACAAATATTTACAATAGCTGCTTTGAGGTAATGCACATACTGACTCTATTCTTTGTGTGTATAATATCAAATGTCTGGTATTTGCGGGGGTTATGAAAAGACCCTCAAAGTATTGACTGAACTTATTAATGCTCAGTGAAAACAGCACAAAGAGGCTAGTGGACACACAGTGTAGAGAGAGAAAGACCGCTAACAGAGTCCTCCAGTGACATCTTTCATCTCCAGGCCATTGTGAGCAGCACTGAACAAAATTCAATGACGCCTACTGGAAAAGGGATGTCTGGGCTGGTGATTCAGTGCTCCACTGATTCCTATGAAGCTATTCAGGCTGAGCAACTAATGGCCTTTTTCCACTACATGGTACCTGCTCGACTCGCCTCACCTCGACTCTACTTGCCTTTTTTGGTTTTCCATTATGAAAAAAAGTCCCTGGTACCTGCCAACTAGGGCTGCCACCTCTTAGTCGATTAGTCGACTAATCGGTCGTTTTGGTCTTAGTCGACTAAGATTTCTTTAGTTGATGAGTCATTTTTTTATGCTTATTCATGCTTAATTACTCATTTCCAAGAAACTTATGAGCACATTTCTGGTAAGCACAAGATTTAAAGTGGTGCTTTTGCAGGATTAATTGTGGAGAAACTCAGTTTTACAGATGGTTTGTGCTTTTCTAGTCTTAATCACCTCTCAAAGAGCACAGCTCTGTCGATTACATCAACTAATCGATTAATCGACAAAATCATATAAGTGTTAGTCGACTAAGAATTTCTTTAGTCGAGGACAGCCCTACTGCCAACAGGTACTTTTTTTAGTACCACCTCCGTCCAGGTTCCAAGCAAGCTAAGCCGATAACAAAAGGTGACGTGAAAACCTGCAGACTACTGATTGGTTGGAGAGAATCGTCACCTCTTCACTGCGTCATCATTGCTAGTGACAGACAGGGGTGTCCTGAACAAACCCGCCATTTTAAAATAGTTTAGCCAGCGGTGGGTTTTTTTCTGCCTCCAGCTTCTTTTGAAACTAAATTTGTCTTCTGGCTGTGGCAACAGCCACATGCCCAGAGTCAAAAACACACCTTCGACGTTCTGTGTGTGTGTCGTGTTAGGTCACGGCAGTTTCCTGCGGCGTCGCTATGATGACCAGCCACGCTCGCCTCACGCATGAAGCGGCACTAAATCTGCAATGGAAAAAGGAGGACGGGCACCGCGGCCGAGTTGAGCCGAGTAGAGCTGGTACTAGCAGTGGGTAAGCGCCATTACTGACTTAAATGGCTTAAATCCTTCAGAGAGGGCAAATCCAATAGCATTGGATGGTAAGCGCCTCAACACAGTGCTGTCCAGGATATTGTAAGAACACAGTAGTCTAGACAGTGGATTTTCAAGGATGCCCCATTTTTTTCATTAATGTGTCTCTGTGACTCACTTGGGATCAAAACCCAGGATCTGTGGCAAGGCAAACTTTGCCTTACTAACAAAAACTCAGAGCCACATAGAGTGTTCAGCTCTGTCCCGCAGTGCCACATGTGCATACAATTTGAGTCAAACAGGGATGTGTATACCAGCTTCAAGTCACAGCAAAAAAGCAGGGGAAGCACTGCATTTACTTCACACAGCAAAACAAAGATCTCCTTTCAGCTGCAGTGCCCCAGCAGTCGCTCATTAGGATCATCTACATCTCTAGTGGCCAGGTTACCAAAAACTAACACAAAATTGCAGCAGAAGTGATCAGAAACTGCCATAATAAGTGAATAAGTGCTATTTTGAGACCCCCCCCCCCCCTTTTTTTTTTTTTTATTATATGATTTGATAGCAGCAGCTCTGACAGATTTGGGATGCTGCTCTCAACATCAAGCCTATATATACAGCAGTTACAGATGTAGCACCTAGACAAACACCCTAAGCAGCAGAGAATGGAATATGTGAATGTGTGGAGCAGACAAGCCAACACAAACCACTGAGTGAGTGATATCTGATCTTAAAGTAGGTCTTCCAACGGTAACTCACAATAAACTGAGGCCATTCAGAGCGGTAAAGAAAACATGACACATATGCTAAAAATATACCGGGCAAGGGTCCAGAGTTCCACAATGAGCAACTTTAGTCAGAGGAAAGTACAGGCGTTCATATTAACCGTATAAACCCCTGCTTCACAAGTCACAACAGTCATAACTGACTCAATCATTTTCACTACAGGAGCAGTGGTTCCCAAATCTAACAAAGCATATATTTTCCCACTGTTGGTGGAAGGTGCAATGTTTTGGTAATAACAACAAGTAACGAAAGCTAACGCAGACGTAGAAACAGTAGATTATTATTATTATTATATATATATATATATATATATATATATATATATATATATATATATATATATATATATATATATATATATACACACACACACGTTAATTAGTGAGCATTAGAGGTGCTAGATACCTTTGAACTGCTGTTTCCAGTATTCATGCTAAAGCTAAGCTAACAGTCTTCGAGCTCTAGCTACATATTCACCGTACAGGAGTGAGAGTGGTATCGATCTTCTCAACTCTAGAAAAACTAGACCACAGTATTCCAAGCTAAAGATAGAAACGTTATCATATTAACCCTTTCGTCGAAAAGTTCCCAATCTAAATTGACAAATGTGAAAAAGTAAAAAGGGACACAAGAAAATAAAACTACTAAGACAGTGACCTCTCATAATCGCTCTGTAACATATCCCAGATCTATCCCCACTCCCCCGAGATAATCCACAGAAAAACTATAGGAGGTAACATTTACAGCTAGAGCTGAGACGATTAATCAATTCAACAGTAAGTCAATTGACAGAAAAGGATACTATTCTGTAAATTAATTAATCAAGCCATTTCTTCAAGAATGCCAAATATTTCCTAGTTCCAACCCACCCTTCTCTATCACATATAATCATGACCTGTATATCCTCCCTTCAGACTTTTCAATGGGGGGTGGGTTAAGGAGCTGCCCAGGGTCATGTTAAAGAAATGAGGTGGTCATCACCTCGTTAGTTAAACTGTGAGTAGGTTGCACTGCATTCTTCAGTTTAGACCATTCAATATTTAACCCTCTGCATAGTTTACATAACTTTACAAGATTCTTTTGTAATGGGAGTCGCCATGGAAATCACTTAAATGGTCTGACAGTAATATAACCATAAACGACTGTCTACTGTTGAGAGAGAACAGGCCTATTGTGTCTTTTTTTAAATTGTTTTAGGAAGTGACATATCTTGTAAGTATACTTCCAAAGGCTCTGTCAACATTACGTACATACACGTGATTAAAGAATGAGAGTTGTAACCATTTTTCCATTTGGTTCAATTTTTGGATTTGTGAATCAGGTATTGAGAGTGTTCCAGGCATGATTAGTTATTAATTATTTAAAAGAACAAATACTAACAATAGGATATGAACATGAAAAGACTGTGGCCACACCTTGTATGGTTTGTGTCACTGAGCTGTGACCGCAAGGAAACAGGATTCTGGGAGAGCCAAGGAGCGCTATCCTTTACTTCTGACAATGTGTCATTCAGATAAGTAAAGCGTGAGTCACACAAGCACCAATAGAGGAGTCTCGACTAGTCCTCAAATCTGGTCCAACGTCCTGCCGCTGGGCGTCTTGGTCCTCTGTCATAAAAGTTTGTCTTTTCCAAACAATGTTGGAATGTTTGATTTCATGCCAAGTATCGGAGCTGAAATAAGAAAGATTGCCTGTAGGTTTCTGTGCCAGTTAGAATCAAATTTAAGGCAAGTTGCCACTTTCATCCGCTTTCATCTTTGCTTTTCAGGGACTACACTTACTTCACGAATACGTTCCCAAACTTGTCCATAACCTTGTTTTAGGTTTTCATGACTGCTCAACTTCATCTGATGCAAGGCAACCTTTAAATGTGTTATTGCATTTTGATTCAAAGATTTCCAGGGGGGCATTGAATTTTATTAGATAATAATTAGAAGTGAAGAAAGACAGAGAAAGTCAGGAGAAAGAGACAAGGGGTGAGGATGCTGGATTCAAATCTAGGACGTACTGTAGAGTTTATGGCAGGTATCTAACACCAAAAAATGTATATATCAAATCACTTGCCCTAAAGATACAGGTGCAATTTTTCTCCCCAATTACTCTTGCTTGTTGTACGGGTAAATAAAACTTGTTGTTGTGTGTTGTTATTCAAGACTTTCCTACAGGTTTAATGACAATTTAGTTTCCCCAAATCTTTACATGTTACGATATCATTATAATGTATTGGTCAATAAACAAAAGCGGCCTGATGTCAGGTGCCATTGAAAAGTAACATTACCATGATATATAAGCAATCTGATACGCCTGATGGGGTTCTGGGTATTTTCAGCACAAAAACAAGATGAATACAGCTAGTTTTAGAAGGTAAGACATAAACTGTTGTATTTATTATCTTTATTCCAGTAATCTGGATCCACAGAAGTACATTTCCTGAATTTGCCCTTCACCTTCCGCTCTCTGTGTGTTGCGGTTCTCAAAATCCCTTCGATACGGGAAACAATAATAACCTTCGAGCTAGCAAGCTACACACTGAAAAAGATTTTCTTTTCAAGTTTTAAAAAAAAAAAAAAGAATTGGAACATGCAACAAGGCAGGCCTGCTTGGTTCTCTCGGGGAATGATTGTAAAGATTTACAAAGAATATTTTACGCCATTTCCTATCTAACTGGGGCATTTTGAGACCGATTGGCGGGATTGCTGTGGAGGAAGTACACACGGTGATACACTGGTAAGATCAAATTATGTTTAACCATGTATCCAGCTAAATTATATAGCTCGCCTCACGTTACTGTAAACAGCAAATTTAATATTGTATGTGGCGTTTCCTTTTGCGGGGTGCAAATGTTCCACCAAAACAAGTTCCTTTCAGACACCATTTTGCAGAGCCACCATTGCCGCGTGCGGAGCTTAGCGCCGCCCAAGACGATTGTGATTGGTTTAGAGAAATGCAAACAACCCAGAGTGTTTTTTCTCCTATCCAAGAATGTATGTGTGGTGTAGCCAGACCTTACTCCACACCGCTGTGGAGATAGATCTGGCAATGTGAGACTACTATATTATGTTTAACATGATACTATACAAATGGGTGGGGAATTCAACTTGAGCAGTAACAATTATTGGAACAACTATTTTGATAATGGATTATTTGTTTGTTATTTTTCAAGCCAAAATGCTGAATAATGTATCTCTCAAATTCAAGGCGTGCTGTGGGCTATTTTTTATTTTTTTTTAAACAATGTATAGACTAAAAGAATAATCAATGAAATACTCAGCTGAGCTGAATTATTAATAATGAAAATAATCGTTAGTTGCAGCCCTAAAGTAACATAAGGCTTATCTGATTGTAGCTTTTGATGTCGTTTCCTGTCATCTCACCATCTCCTGCCTCCCACGCTTGTAATATGTTTCCGGCTATAGACTTAAGCCACTGACACTCGTCAAACTAGTAATCCTAATTACACATTTTTTTACAGAATTCAAAATATAAACCCTTATATGCATATCACCAAGGCTAAAAGCGAAACTCAGCATTTGCAGGATTAGTTTTAAAAGGACGAGGCTTTCTGGTATAAACAGCACGAAGGAGCAACTTCATAACATAGATTAGTGTCCTATTGATATTTATGCTATGTTGCAAAGACTGTGTCAGTCATGAGTGGATGAAACAAAAAAAAAGCAAGGCATGGATTCTTTTCTTGATATCATGGAAAATAAGAAGTCTAACATTAATGTCCAAGAAGGCTGCTTTGTGGCAGCTGGACTCAGCCGCTATCAGACAGTAATGATGTCATTTCCACAGCGACGCTCTTGACAACCATTAGGCCATTCTAAACAAAACGACAACACACTTTGACACTGACCGGGGCTTTCGTCTTTGTCATCACAATACGCTGCTCTGTTCAGCAGCAACCGGTCTCTGTCATGATCCGAGCAGCGTATTAGCAGCAATTTATACTTCTGGATTTTGTCTCTTTTTAACTAAAAGCTTTCCAAATTTAAACCTGTTTTATATGTTTTACTTATCAAACTTTAGTAACTGTATGTTTAGGTATTTATGGACTTTCTATTCTACTTTTTAAATAAAGAACAGAGTATAGAGAAAGGTACTCGTATCCATGTCTAACACATTTCCATTACATTTTCCTTAATACCGTAGGACACACATAAGCCGTTATGCTAGAAAATTTTCAAACAGTATGCTGAGGGAGGGACGCCCTCCATGTGCAACTGTACAGTATGTAATAGCTGGGGTGGGGCAAAACGAGTCAAGAATAATTGGAGACAAAAACCTGTTCAAATATATAGGACAACTTCATCAAATAATGTCTTTTTTGTCTTTCGTTTAGCTTTTTTAATGATGAAAAGTCATTGATAGCGTAAATACTAGTCAACATTTCACATTTTTACAAAGACTCCAAGATGACTATGGGAACCCAACATTTAGACTAAGTGGGGAGCAACCTAAAATTTCAGCCTGGAAAATAACTTCAAGAGAATAAGAGAGAACCCTGTATTCATCACAAACTCCTGAGGATATAAACAAGACATTTCCCACCCCCCCTTGTTTATGATGTTGCACAAGTGTACAACATTATACATAATGATGTCAAAGACACAGATCCTGTGACTATGACTGCCACTGTAAGCACAATAAAATAGTGCTTAACTGTCCATGTCTAGGATAGAAGTCTCATTATATTTGTTCCTAGCTTTGGAGCAAAGTGGATGACATTTACTGAAACATATGGGACACCCCCAGGATATGACAAGAGCATGTGATTTGAGCGGCATTCCCCTTTAACACAGACACTACTGATTCTGTAAGTTTCTATGACAAAACTACATATTAAGTTATTGTTCTAGTTGTGATTCAGTCTCTAAATGTTATTCCTGTTTAGTTTGAAAGCCTGTGTTTCGTTTCTTGCTCATTGACTGAGAGTTCAAAAGAAGTGACAAGTTAAATATATGTACTTAAATTGACATGACAAATGGTTTACACATCACTCTACTTGAAAGTTGAGGAAACTACTCTGATGGCAACACCTGTCACTCACAGGAAGTGATTCAAGAGTTCTTTTTTTAAACTTAGCAACAATAAAGTCACAAAATGTATAGCCAAACATAAAATATCACCTCCCAGACCTCAACAGATTACGTGTGGTTCAAAGACTGACTCAGATATGACATGTTCATACTAAATACAACATTATTATAAAGTAGCCTACTAGCATCAGTGCGCTACCATTCACTGCACCACATATTTCACAGTTGACCAACAAACTAGTACTGTACAGTACTGATACTACAATTTAAATTAGCTAGCTAGTTAGCTAGATTAATGTAAGAAAAGATGAAAAAATCCTTCAGCAAACAGAAGATTATAGTAAATGTAGGACGTTTAATCTTCCATTAACATTACCGGTCATGTTTTAGTTAATTTTGACCAGAAGTGATACAACAAGCAGTGACTGAATAAATCAAAGGCGTTACGTTAACATTACTTACCGCTTTGGGCATTGTCCTGTCCTTTTCCTTGCTCTGTGCGAGGAGCTGTTCAATAAAAAAAAGTCTTTCCAAAGAGGAGACCAATGCTCTGTGTGCCTTCCTGAAAAGAGAGAAAGAGGAGAAACGAGTTTCAGCCACTTCAGCGTTACTTAAACCCGGGTGAGAGCAGTTCGGCACTCCTGCGGGCGACAGTCATCAGGATGAATCACCGCGAGAACCAACAAGTTAACAGCGGCTAGCTAGCACAACACAGGAAGCTACCCCGTCTGAACTTCAGAATAAGAGCACGAGTCTGGTCACTTCTGATCATCATTTTCAATTTTATATGAAAACATAATTTCTATTAAATAATGGCCAGATATCTAAAACCAAAAAAAATATTATATATAAATATTATTATATTAAATTGTATTATCTCAATTATCTTTTCAATTAATCATTTTTATTATGAACTGTTCAACAATGGTGAAAAACATCCATCACAAATTATCAGAGCACAAAAAGACATCTTCAAATTGCTTGTTGTGTCCGATCACCAGTCCAAAACCCAATTTACAGTGATATAACACCGAGAAAAGCAGCAAATATAACATTTAAGAGTAGGAACAAAGAAGGTTTGACTTTTAGCTTTAAATATGAATATAACTGTTGGTATTTTAATCTTTATTTTATTTGTTAAATATCTATTTGTCTGAATTTGAAAAATATCCTCCACAAATTCTCAGAGCCCATGATGGCATTGAATGTCTTGTCCAACAGTCCAAAACCCAAAGATACTCAATTTACATTAATATTTAACAAAGAAAAGCATCAAATGCTCACATTTGAGAAGCTAAAATATATAAAATATTTGGCATTGTTGCTCAATATATGACTTACATGATTAATTTAAAAATAATTGTCAATTCATTTTCATTCGATTGACTAATCAATTAAGCTACAAATCAACATAACAGTAGGCCTACTTCTATAACCCTGATGAAATTCATAATTCTGCAATAATCAAATACCTAATCTGTATCTCTCAAATAAAACAAGTATCATTTATTTATAATTAGCTCTTTTAATCTTGAATATTCCAATCCAACCATTTAGTGATTTAATCTAAATTATTTAATTCTGAAATGTAAGACCGGAAGTCCCGCAGTTCTATTCTACCTTGATATATTGACTCATCCAGGCACCAGGCAGGTTAAATATGGTCCTCAACGTGCCTCACCCACTAGCTGTGATAAAGTTACAGTCCCCACCCTGCCCTGTTTTAGTCTTTTATTTTGATGCCTTCCGTTGCTAACAAACCCACACCCCAAGACAATTCAGATGAACGTTAATGGGAGCCATTTACACCAGCCCTGGTCTGTATCGCTTTATAAAGTCGCTTTAAGAGGCGAAGAAACAATGTTGCATTACATTACAGATAACCATCAATAATCAGGACCACTGCCCCAGTCGCATAACCTTTTAAGGTTGTAATAATGTTACAACATGTAACAAAGTGATGATTTTCAGGGTATATTTCCACTGTAGAGATTACGTCTATGTTATTGGGGAGGCTACACACCCACAGAGACAGTGAAACCTTTCAAGCCCAGCAAACGAGAAATGTAACCTCCTTGATCGGCACCGGTAAAGGGGCATAGGCTATTTCAACATAAAACAAATCGTAAACATGTTAAAAGATCCAAACTTAGGGTATTTGAACTCAGGCTGCAATAATAATGTTGCCCTTTGTGCAGAGCTGTGCCGCAGTCATCCTCACTAGTTTATAATCCTACAGACACCTGTTGTGAGATTTGTCTCCTTTGTGCAGAGAGTGCGCCGAAAAAAAGTGTGAAAAGTAGGCCTATGCTTCGACCTCGCTTTACTGCAGGCTGCAGTCAGTACGACAGACAGGCTGTCTACTTACTGGAAGATTTCCTGGAGCTGATGAGGTTTGGATATGAGATAATTGCTCCGAAGCTCACAATCGCAGATTTCCCCTTCCTCTGTTTAGCCAGGCGCAATATGGCGCTCATCCATCCCACTGTTGTAATTCTGTTCCTGCTGTCACCGGTAGGCTGGGGGAGCACAGGTTCACAACCCATGGGTCCGGGAACCTGCAGGGGGCTTTCCCGCAAAACAAAATACAGTGTTAATATTGTCAAAGCACATTTTAACTGAAGGTGGTATTTCCCCACTTACAGCAGGGCATGTAGTAGTTTTGAATATATAACCACATCAGTCAGAAAATTATGCTTGGGGGTCGTTGGCATGGAAACTGAAGGGCATCATTGGGTTTAGGTGGCCCATAAAACCCCAAACTCAAATAGCCTAGGTCAAGATTGAAAAATTGAAAAAGTATGCTATTCTGAAAACATACTGTATAATGGCTATTACTTAGGCTTACAATACATTACAAAAAAGGCTATGGCTAATCTCTGGTAATACATTTGGACTTTCTGTGCTATTGTCTGTTTAATTCACATTAATGATTATTTGACTGAACATTATCATTTCCTCATTTTTAAGATCTACACCAACAGTAGCTGTCCCAATTATTATCTCCCATACCGATAATCACTGACATTTAGCGTATGTTTACTTAAGCTCAAAAACTTACCGAATTACCAACAAAAACATTTCAGCTGTTGTATTGTTTTATTTTAATATTCGAACAATAAGTGACAAACTATGGCATAAACATTAAATAAAAACACACAGTAGGCCTACATACATATAGCCTATCCTACACAATGTAGCCCATTAATGCCCATAGCATTCTTCCTAAATCAATCATAGACTGTATTCTATGTGTATGAATCACACTTTCAAACTGAATTGACAGATTCTGCTCATTAGTTTCTATTACTTCGCTAAAAATGATTTGTTTGAAGAAACATATTTGTGTAAGTCAGTTTAGCTGAGATATCTAATAAGAATACAATTATTTGAGTAGGCTAATAACTGTTAATACAATCTAACAATCTGACTCTTGGTTAATTGTAGTTCACTGGGGAAGTGCGCGTCATCCGCCCTGCAGTGAAGGAAGCGCTGCCAAGTGAGAGGGGCGGCGTCATGGGTGAGCTGACCAATGACGGGACGGGATTAAAATAGAGCCGTATATATCGGAGGTTAGACTACTTCTCAACATAATACGAAACCAGAGTGATGTGACGGTCCTGCTACTGTGTACTGTGTACTCAAACGGCCATTGTCAACCATTATCATCATGAGCCCCTCCTTTAGTATATTTCAACCTATTGAAAATAAAACAGATTTAAAAATGTCTCTGACACCGAGCTATTGTTTTAGTGGGCTAATTTACTCGTCAAAGTACACACCTTTCTTTCTATAGCACACAAACTTAAAAAAAAAAGCCCTACTACTATGAAGATGATAAAACCCCAATAATTTTGTTGTCTTTTTTGTTTTGTTTTGGGTGGAACATGGTGTCTATCTGGGCAATGCAAAACATTGTTGAATTTGCCTGTTACAGCATCTGAATGAACTGTTTGCAGAGCAATGCCAGATGCAAATGGATTAAATTCACAGGAAGGCACTTTGCATGGTCCCATGGAGTTCATGTTGTTCACCTCCTCTGTGACTGATATCTCCATCTTGGATTCATTCTTTTTAAGATACAAACTTTTTTTGTCTGATTTGCTGTTTTAAAAACCGGGACAGGCAGGAACTTTCTTCTGATAAGTGGTAAAATAGACAAACACACTGCATGCCTGAAAGAAAAAGGTTGTTTTGACTAACTATCACAGACATGAGGTCAATGACAAAATACTAGGATCATTTCATTTTTTTAAAGCTGCAGCAGAAAACATTAAGGAACAGAAACATTTTTGTGTTTAGGAACTTCAATTCTTCCATTGGCAGCATCGATTGTAGATTCACAGCAAATCCCTGCATGCTCACAAAATCTTTCCATACAAGTTTTATTGGTTTTGTAATGACTGAAACTTCACTGTTTTAAGAACTAGATATTTAGTAGAAAAACATAAAAGGTGACTGTGTTTTTTGTAAGAATGGCTCAGGGCCTCCAACATGGGGGCCTCTGATATTATGACTGGACTGTTGTGGGTTTTACAGTAATCTGTTTGACTAAAGTAGCCATGAAACTAATGAAAAAAATCTCCACCTGCTGATGAAGGCCACAGCATGTGGATGAAAGCTTCAGAAACAATAATGAGCCCTCAAGCTCAATGACATATCTACTTCATAGCACCAGGTTTTTGAATTTCCAATCTTTATACATTAACTGCAGCAAAACTCTGATATAACAACCTTCGGCTCACAACATGATAAAAATGCTAATGTCAGGGTTGCTAATTTTGTAGGCCTACCAATCTTTAAAAATTTTGCAAAAAAAAAAAAAAAAAAGACCTTCAAACACTGAAAAGTTTCTTCAGTATTTGAAGGTCAACTTTCACAATCTCTTCATACTGTACTAACAGAAATCCCTGATTTATGATATACAAGAACGAGTGCAAACGTTTGCAAAAGAAGGATAATACAAAACTGCATTGGAATTTTCCACTATATTCCCTATTAATCATTACTCATTATATTAATTTTAAGGTTGAAACAAATTACTTACACTGGAACAACATACACTAGTATTGTGTTCTCAAAGGAAGAACTTATGTTAATTAAGTCAGTGCAATGTATTTTTATTTTTGAGAATGCATCCATGCCCTTGACCTTTCTCAGTGAATCATTATCACTGTGTCTCCAGCTCTTTGAACATCTTCAGTCTCTTCTGGGTGACATCATGGATGATAGCTGAGAGAGAGAGAGAGAGAGAGAGAGAGAGAGAGAGAGAGAGAGAGAGAGAGAGAGAGAGAGAGAGAGAGAGAGAGAGAGAGAGGGAGAGAGAGGTTGAAGATGTTTCTGTGTACAATATGTTTGACATTAATGGCCTCTGTAATGTTTAAAAAAGAACCACTAGATGGCACATCAACAACGTCCATGACATGAACTCTGTGACATGTCTTTTTAGCTGTCAGGAATAATAACATCAGCCTGTAGAATATGTTGATGTCTTCCAACAACTTAGAAGAAGGGGTTTCTGACAATTCTCAGTTTGTATCTACAACTATTATGGGGGCAGCTAAGATTTTTCTTCTCCCTGCTTTTTTTTTTATCAAAAAATGTTATGTTGTGGCAGACTGCGGCTTATACAGTTTGTGTACAATTTTGTGCTAGTAGTAACACTGAGGTGAAAAAAAATACTACAGAAAACCTGGAGAGAAAAGAAAAGCTAAACAAGCATGAAGCATTTAAGAAAGCAGGTTTTCAAATTAATACATTGCTCAGTTTAAACGGAGGGATGTCTTCTAAACAACAGAAGAAATTATACTGTATTTCCTTACTGTCCAGCAGCTCTCTTGCTGTGTATCTCTTCTCCAAACTGTTGTTAACCTCAGCCATCAGCCATGGGAAGAAATTATTCTCAATATCTGGAAACCGCAAATATGATAAAGGGTTAAACACTCATATCATTATCTTCATGTACAGTGCAGAGTATCAATGAGCTCATTTGTTAGTCACAGATGACACTACAGATTTGATTCAATGCCACTTTGTCCAGTGCAGTGGAGTGCAGTGATGCCCTCATGTGTCAGAAAGGTAGAAAGTTGAGTTTGAATGGAAGTTGATGCTGGTGAGCAATGCAGCAAACAAAGGCTGACCTTTCTCCACGGGGTCATAAAAGTAGCCATGGCTTCTCAGTGAGGTAAAGACTGCAGGTAGGAGGTCAGACAAGTATTGCTGGGTGTACGCCCGGGCAGCAATCTTCTCTGCAGTCTCTTTTTCTTTTTTCAGCACCTCCTTTTGCTGGGCAATTCTACGCCCCTGAGGTCAGAAAAAAACTTTTTTTAAACAAGCACAAACAGTGTTTTAAAGTATACAATGTTTATCAAAGCTGCTATAACTGCTATCCTAAACACTTGGCGTGTGGTCACTCTTTCTAGCACACAGCACCACATACTTTGTAGGACTATGGCAACCAGATGTTTGCTTGAAATAATTACAAGAAGTAGTTATATAGCCATGCAACTTTGAACAGAGACCACATCCTACAGTGACTCAAATTAAAAAACACACTCAGAAAAAAGAAGGAAAAAAGATAATCATAGTATCGACAGACTGTTTCTAAGAAAGGCTGTGCTAAAACACCACAGCGATGAGCATGTAGCAATACAGATACTGTAGGGACAAGACTTTAAAAACTGATCATTTCATATATTGCTTGTAGTGAGAATCTAAGGAAATAGCCCAATCCCAGCTGTATGTTCAGGAGTGGTGTCTTCATTGCATCACTGCTTTCTCCTAATTTTCCAACTTTGGGATAGACTTGTTCCTATATAGTGATTTAAAAGGGATTTTCTATAAATTACATACTTTCTCCTCACTGTGGCGTCTCTCCTGCTCCTGAAGCCGCAGCACCTCTGCTAGCTCATTATTTCGGAGCTCTTCGAAGGCCCTCTGCTGGGCCCTCAGACAGGCCAGCTCTTCCTCCTCCATCACCTCCTCCAGGGACTGTTCTATTGTCTTACCCACCAGGACCTCCAACACTGGCTGCACCTCCCTGTCAAAGTCAAACAGCTGCAGAGGATACTAGTAATAAGTGGTTGTGCATTTTGAAACATTGGGTTTAATTTGATGAAAACCTTGAAACATTTGGCATTAGCATCCTACATGACAGTAATAGTTATAAAACAGGTATCCACAAATGTATTACTGCTTTTCCAAAAGTTGGAGGACTCACAAGAGACAGAATAACAGCAGAGGCCGCCAACACATCGTGACTTTTAATCCCATATATGGGATATATATACACTCCCTCAGAGCAAAAGAAGACATTACAACTATAAACTGGACTTTATGTGTACAATTCAGAGGAGTTTCCCCTTTAAATAATGTCTACAACAGGTCATATATTTTACTAGAACAATGTTAAGGCAAAGTGGTGTGGAAAGTGTTGCCAGACCTCCCACTTGGATTACCTACCTCTCCCTCCTCTATCTGTGTTTCAACATCTTTGCCAGATTTAGCAGGTATGAAGAGCGGGGTTGCAGGTTTATCCAGGAAAGCATCAGTCTGGCACTCAACATCTGTAGCCACTATAACATCACTCAATTCTTCGAGATAAAGCTCTGAAGGTCAAGGGCATTACAACACAGCTTTGGTTTCCAACAGCACGTTTGACAAACCCATAATGAATTGAATGTAGTACAGATGTAAAAGTTCTCAAGCTGTAGTAGAAATGCCTCACCTGTTTGTACATCAATGTGTTTTCTGCCCTGCAGGGCCTCCGGAGTACTTGATATGAACTGCTCCCTGGCTCGTTTTCGAGCAATGGCTCTCCTCCTACTCTCCTGTTGTCTTTGTGCTTCAACAGGGTCTGGCTGAGCCGTCTGTCAAAGGTGGATGACAATACACATTTTTAAGATAAAATGGCAGAAAGAAAGGCAAAGCTTCCAGGGATCGAGCATAATTAAATGGATGTTTCATACTTACAGTTGGTATGATAAGTTGGGCGTAAGTGTTTCCTCTGACAACACGACGGTCATACATAATGTTTCCATAATTACTGTGTGTCCTACATTGGCAAGGAAAAACACAGTGCAGTCATGCAGTCAGCTGATTTGTATTGTATAAGCTTTGTGTGTAAAATCTATCAGTATATAGCTGGTAAATAAACATGAGTAAAAAGTACAATATTGTGAGTAGTATAAGTATTGTAAGTACTACTGTGATGTAGGTTATAGCTATGGTAGCTAGGTTTATCTCCCTTCATTTAATGCTCGTTGTACTGCACCAACATACTTACTGTTCAGACGGAGGCTCTCTGTATTTGGAGCGGTTCTCAACAGGTCTGGGGCGACTTGCGAAGGTGTAACTTTCGTTTGGAGCTCTCTGGCTTTGTGAAACAAAAGCCATTGTTCTATCAGAAACTATCAGAAACCATCAAGTATCGCAGTTGTAGAGTAATATTTAGCTAACGTGAATGTTTGGTAGCGGACAGGCTACTTTCAAAGATACTGTATAGCGGCTATCAACCAAGAGGAGAGGACGCAATGAACTGTTGTAGCAACCGTCTCCAGGAAGTGTAGCTAATGTAACGGCCGTTACGTCACTTCCATAAAACCACCTACTATGTATATGCATAAAACCAAGGGGGTAAGCCTCTCCTCGGACCGCGAACCTCCTATCGCGCCATTTTAATGCTACAAAGCCATCACCTCCCGTTAGCATCCCATTGACTGCCATTCATTTTGACGTCACTTTGACAGTGAATAACTTTACATCTGAAGCGTTTAAAGACTTTATTTGTCCATTGTTTATTTCTAAAGAAACACGACAATGTATAAAATGCTCCATTACCTTGTAGCTCACGTTATGGCATCGTAGCAGACGTTTTTATAAAAATAGGCTAACGATTGTGTCATCACCACGCGACTTACTGTCGCATAGTAGAGGAATTACCGTATAGTACAGGAGAAGCTCGCAGGCAGTTTCGTCTCACATTAGCTGTTTAAGGGTAATTACTAATGTTAACTAGCATTTTAGTTAGCAATAATTAGCCTGTGCCTATGTTATCTCCTTACATATACCTACGCTCTCCGTCTCTGCAAGATTGGGAATAATTGAGATTTCTCTTGGCACAGCTACCAGAAGACTTACAACTTTCAGACACGTTGCTCACGGCACATTTACGTCGTCTCTCTCAGTTGGAGGCTGCGCAGTAACCCTAGCCATCACCAGAAAAGTGCTTCTATTCGCCCAGAGCAACGGGATCTGTTGGTCCACTCTTATATACTGTCTATGCATAAAACAGACGATACGATTATGGGCGATGAAGCTTTGGGGCTTCAAACCCAAACACAGCAAACACAGTGACATCTGGTGGCTTGCAAAACGAAGAGCAGCCCACCCAGACGGACGAAAGCACTGTCTTGCAACACCTCTGATTTGAAAAGTTTTAGTCTCATATGTGCAATAATACGGAGCCCTGGAAAAATGACGCCTATTATTAAATCTTTCGATCAGAAGTGCTGCATTAAATAGACGGTATTGTGCAATATGTCTAAGTAAATTCGTTCATTTAATTAATGCATCATCCAAAAAGCCTACACATTTTTACTGACACAACACCTTAATGTACCTTATTGGTGTACTTGTAGGCCCATCTCTAATAATTACTACTATACAACTAGGCTACATATTTAACTGCTATTGTACTGCTATTGTACTATACCGACTACTAGGCTACAGTAAATAGAGTAGGCCTACCTACCACTGCTAACACTACTATACTACTAATAATTCTGCTGCTGCTTTTACTACTACTCCTACTTGTCTATTACTCCTCCTACTACTACCACTACTTCTTATAATATATTTATATATTTTAAACAAAAAGGGCCATTTAGTAGCTGTTATGGAGCTTTGTATCATTACAATCTTCCATAGCAGATGGAGTTTGCCCTGTTGTGGAAGTGTAGATGTTTCTCATAGGCCTATTGTTTATACTTATCCTGAGCATTTTTAGGACTCTCATTCTCATTCATGTTAGCTTAGAGTTTTTTGTACAATCAAAAGCTAAATGTCAACTGCGGTTTAAAAGGTCAAGAATGAACTGTCAATCTAAAAGAAAATTATATGATATAAGCAAAACTGTTACACAATTAGAAATGTCAACAGACATCCAGTAGCCTATAGTACAAAAGTTACAATGCTAATGCAAATGAGACTGTTTAAAAACTGTCCCCACTAGTGGCTTTTCTTGTTCTGTTCCAACACATTTCAGTTCTGAGTATAACATGTTGATGAAAGAACCACTTCCTGTAGCCTACAGATAAGGTGAAAGGTGACACACATTACTTCACTCATTAATGAGTTGAATAAGAAAAACTTAAGAGTTAGAGAGTTGAAAACTGGTATTCTATTTGTAAATTTTTTGCTGATAATACAATGGTGATTATTACATAAGTAAGAAGTTGTTATATCTGTACCGCCACATGTTTTGTACACTTTAAACATTGTACAAGCAAAACAAAACTGTGCACGTGAAAACAGCTTTGTTTTGCTAATTAGCAACACTGAAATGTAGGCAGCACGAGGCCTTTAGGAAAGGCAAGCAGAAACTCAACTTAAGATGATGTTAACCACAAGGCATTTTCAGCTCACAGACGAAAATTCTGAAACTGTCAGAGGAAAAATAGGGCATTGCAACACTAACACACACACCTACAAAGGTGAAAGCTCTGTGGTCAGAGTGACGACTGAACTAGCACTTTTGTTTTCCATATCAGAGATTTTATGTCAAAGGTGATTGTGCCGTAGTTTTTGTATGTTTGATTTGTGACATAACAGATCACACTGGATCACACAGGATCATTACAACTTTATTCACAACACAAACAGTCAAATATGCTATATAGTAGTACTAGCACTAGTTACTATTATGACTGCTGTTATATTTGCTACTACTCTTACTACTACTACATTACTACTAGTGCTACTATGATGTTTTGTCAAAGTTTGTGTGTAAGGTGGGGGTGGGGGGGCGTAGAGAGAGCGGGCCGTCCAACAATGTGTTGGGCAGAGAGCAGGCTCTTGGGAGGGATTCAGATTGCCACCTCAGAAACACACCTGCGTTAAACCCATCTCTGCCATAGTTTCAAATTTTTTAGTACAATTTCCTTAGTAACTCATTCAACTGTTGAATCCAACACATTGTTGGTAAAATATAAATAAGCCTAATGGGGTGTGTGTGTGTGTGTGTGTGTGTGTGTGTGTGTGTGTGTGTGTGTGTGTGTGTGTGTGTGTGTGTGTGTGTGTGTGTGTGTGTGTGTGTCATTTAGGGCCCGTCATAACAGTGTGCACTGTGGCTCATAGTAACTACCTAACACCACTGGGCAGGAATCCTGGAGCACAGGGAACCAGGGGCGATACCAGGATTTTTTAAGTGGGGGTGCACAGGGAGGACCAAAAAGCAGTCAGTGGGGGGCTAGGGTTTTTTTTATCATAATACAGCATAGAGAATCTGCTTAGAAATATAGGAAATACTGTATTTAACTTGTTTTTATTTTCAACAAATTGTGTATCCAAATACGATACACATTTTCTATGGACTCTTAAGGCGAAAATTTGGATAGTCATCATGGAAACATTAATTGGTCATGTGACAAGGGCTGGGAAGTTTTTTTTCACAGAACCGTATAAAAATAAAGTGCAATACACTTATACAATAAACTTGCCTCAAACTTCAACAAAGAAAACCTTGCTGTGTTTTCAGATAACACAACACAATTTATTTCTTACAGCAACAAGTGCTCTACAGTGAGTTCAATATGTTTCTACTTCTAAACTGGCCTCAAAATTTCAACAAATTAAGCAGTTGCCATACAATGTGTGTTTAAAGTACATATCCATTTACCAAATAGAAAGGCAGCAATTGGCAGAACAGGCAGCAAAGTGACAGTACCAATGGAAATCAAATTTGTCACTCTTGTCAGCACTCTAGCCCAATGGATTGGGGAGGCACCGGGGGGGGGGGGCAATCATATTTCAGCAGGGACGGGTGCAACCCCGGGCCCCACCTACAGGGAACAAACTCAGAAAAACAAGAACACGAGGAATGCTCTTCTCAAAAGATACTAGAGCTAAAGGCATTGGTGTAGCTACCACTAAGACTGAATCAATGATCTGATTTGGCACAGAGTGGGACAAGAACCTGGCAGCAGAGCCTATACAAAATAGAACCTGGGTTGATATGCTGGAGAGGTGACGAGCAGATTAATGGCAGGCGTGTAGGCTCAGGCTGAGCAGGGAGCCAGGAACCAGGACAGTGAGAGCGAGAGTGCGCGTGCACACACACACACACACACACACACAGACAAAAAGGCGCTGTGACAAGAAAGTGCCATTACATAAAAACCTTACTTAATTCACAACACAAACAGCCAAATATAGCCTAGTAGCTACTACTATTACTACGACTACTGCTTCTACTACTTGTACCACTACTACTAATATATTACATTAGCTAATATATACTACTACCAATACTAAGATGATATGCCATAGTTTTGCATATTTTATATGTTTTATAATGGACGACTATTTAATGTAAATAACCAAATAAATGACATTATTACATTTCCAAGAATGATTACTTATTCACAACACAAACAGCCAAATATAGCCGAAGACCATGTTGGAGCTATGTCATCTTTTTTTTTTTTAAATGAAAAATGAATGTCTGTTCGAGTGCTATGGTTTCTGTGTTCTATAGGCCTGGGATTCGCTCTCTTCGCTGCATGTGATGTGTTTATGCTTTAGCTGTCAAAAATAATTAAGCATTATTAAAGGGTTAAGTGTTCAGCTTGCCACTATGTTAGCCTCTTCTCATTAGTGTTGACTGTAAGCCATGAGATTACGCAACCAGCAGGGCACACATTCATCTCTTTTTAGTGCAGTATTTTCATTACATCGTCCTCATCTCTTTTCATTTTTTAGGTTTATTCTAGACTTGTAGCCTTGATTCACTTTTACAAATTCACAAATTGAATTCAACGTTCTGGCATTTTTAATTAAACAGTGTACACAAGAAACAAGCACCTGTAGTGAAAAGCCTTCCTCAACATGTTGTCTTGCTCGCTCAGCCTTTTTAAACAGTAGGCATAACTTAAGCAATCACGAAACCAGGTGGAAATAAAAATAAATAGGCATCCAAGTGGTAAAAATGATCTATTAGTGAAACAGTCATGTTCAGTAAGTAGCAGGAGGCAAACAAGTGGTAATGGAAGCAGTTAATAGCAGTGAGGTTTAAACAGGCAATTCAGCAATTTAAGGACCAATTAAATGCAATTTAGTGAACTAGGCCTACATAAGTGATAAGTTATTTTATGACGATTATAATGCTTTTGTTGAGCATGTTAATTCCCGTGTATAAGATGTTTAAAGAGTACTGAGTGGTGCAGTATGCAGCGTATGGACTACTCTTGGTTTCGCCTCTCAGATGCTGCCCTTTTGGTGAAGGCTGTTGGATTAAAAAATGGAGTTACAGTTAACATTCTCCTTAAATATTACTAACATAAATTATAGATAAGATAATAAAGAACAGAGCTTTGTGCTGTAAGATGCACAACATTATCTATCATCTCTATCATGGAAAAATATACATGACTTTAAGTCGGGTTATTGCATCAATACAACAAATACATAAACTACATATATAGAATTTATTTTTTATGTATTTTTATTTTTGTTATACTACTATTACATATGGAAAATACAATGACTGATTTCATAATCATTTATATGTTAATGATTATATGCTATGTACAGCGCTGCCTTTCATATTCAATAAGCGGTCACAGTGAGATGAGCACACTGATGAGCGCTGTACAATATGTTCATTGTGACAGCTCAACATTAAACATCTAAAGGGCAGCTCTTCATTAGTTTACTGAATGTTTGTTTATGAACACATACTCTGCTGAAAGCCGTATCTGTACTTAAAGCAATGCCGTGCATACCGTAAATACCTGGATTTAAATTCACAATTGTTCTCTAAATACTTAAATGATGCACATAAGAAAAGCTTCTTCATAACACAAAAGCTTGTTTTTGCTGACGCTGCGTCAGATATGTGCTTCCTGTTTTTTTGTTCCCCCTGCACATAAATATAGTGTGCATAGAGTTTAACAAATGCCTCTTTGATTCAGGTTTAATAAACATTATATGCCTCACAAATGTAATCACTCCTGCAGGTCTACTGTAATGGATATAATGGATTATATGTTGCTTTGGCCTGTGTAACTGATTATCTATGAGCATTATCAGAAATTATCATTCTTCATCTTACATTTCAACCATTAAATGTTGCTAAATGCTCAGTTTCAGTTTTATTGCAACTTTGGATGAATGGAATTGACTTGTAGAGGAAGGAAGCAATGTATTAAGACACTCTAGCAAGGAAGGAAGAGAGGTGGCATCAGCTCATCAGAGACAAGAACAGCAATTCAGAGAAAAACCAAATCCGCCCATGTGACCACGTCTCGTTTCCTTCTGTTTTAGCATATGCCCCAGAACATGCTGTTCCCTCAATGAGGCCTGTAAGCTTCTGTTATGCAACACATCTAGCAAAGAGAAGTTGAGCCAAACGAGACACTCATTGACGAGACAGACATTTTCTGATTCTGAGTCGCTAATGATTTGACTGGGGTGATTCAGGACCACAACACTAAAAGTTCTCATAGAAACAGAGAAAGAAGACACTTTTTTACTTTGTTATTTTCTTTAATTGCGTTATTTACCTTTCATTTTACCTAAAACCATTCATGGTGGAATGATTCTGTAAGGCTTCTTGACAAAGACTACACATCT
The DNA here is from genome assembly GCF_008315115.2 of Sander lucioperca. Taxonomy (NCBI): domain Eukaryota; kingdom Metazoa; phylum Chordata; class Actinopteri; order Perciformes; family Percidae; genus Sander; species Sander lucioperca. The sequence goes on from NC_050191.1 coordinate 11,915,442, forward strand.
ATATCTATCTCATGTTATTTACATTTTAGCGTACAAATTAACAAAGCATAGTCTATCACAAGAAAAGTGCTTTTATGTAGTGGAAGGAAAAGACCATGCAAGGTGAAGAGGATTTACAAAAAGCAAAGAAAACTTTGTGCTTAATGTGCCATACTGTACATACTGTATCTCAAACAAAAAACAAACTCATAGCATATTTTATCCACAGTGAACTGTGTTTTTCTAGCTTCATTGTGATAGACTATCTATCATAATAAGTACATATCTTTTAAATGTTGTACTCTAAATAGTACTACTGAGAAAGTGCAACCACAGAGGCGGCACATAGCTGACATTCATTCAAAGTGAAACAGTGAAAATTGAACAGATTGGACTTGTACATATACAAGCATTTCTCTAGCACAGAGTTGCTCAGTGGACAGAGCCTCAAAAACACAGTTTCTCTGTCTAAACATCTAGAGAACAGTGAAAAGGGAAGGAGTAGGGGAGGGAGTAGCTGCTATTATGAAGCCAAGATCTCTTGCTATCAAAAGAAAACATATATTCCAGCCATATTCAGTTATCTAAGTAACAAAGTCAGCCTGGTCAGGATCATGAATGCCGTGTCTCTGAATAAATGAAGATAAAAGAAGCTTGCTGGGTTTTAAGTTGCCGTTTGGAAACAGAGTCTTTGGCTTTTGGCCACTGATATTTAACTCCAATGAATGTTTGTATATCTAAAATCCAATCTGTGAAACTGTTTCAAAGTCAATCAAACATAAGACTCCTTGGCGTAAGAAAATTCCTCAAACACAGGCTGGCTACATCTGCGTGACACAACCTCATGACGACCTGCAGACACAGACTCGGACATAGCTCTCTGGCGGAAAGGCTGCCGCTGCTGGACATCGTTGGCTTTGTCCTGTGCTGCTTGAGCAAAACAGTCTCTGTACTGATTGACAGAACAGGTAGGTGGGAAGTCATAGTTTACAGAGGATGGACGGGACCTTCTCTCCAGCACTATGGCATCATATACAGTCATTGATCCATACTGTGGAGGAAGGCCCGTGTTCTGCACTGCCTGCTCGTATGATGGAGGCCTGCAGGGAAGCTTGCTGTCCACCTGCTTAAACACTTCAATGGCCGACAAAGGCCGGGGTTTGTGCAGAAGCTCAGCTGGTGGGTCTGCTTCACTCTGAGAGTCCTCCTGGAGAGTTCCACAAGGGAAGGAGTTTTCCTTCTGAGAGTCTTTCTTCACGCTGCTTCTGCTGAAGGCTCCTAAGCTCCTGGTCCGCATTAGGACTTTATTGGCAACTCTCATGGATTGTGAACGCCTCTTCTCATCTGAAATCAGTCTTGGAATGTCCTGCTGAGCCTTTGCAGCCATTGAAGGCTGAGTGCCGGTGTTTGCTCTCCTGAGGCAGGGTGGCGACCCCACAGGGGAGCTGGTGAAGACCGAGCTTTCAGACTGATTAGAGGCAGCGCTCTCAAGGGAAGAGCATGAGCAGTTACCTGCTATGTAGGGCAGTGGATCCATGTTGGAGCTGCTGCTAAGTTTCGGAAAAGACACTGGTCTTGCTCCACCTCGTACTCTGAGCAAGAAGGAGTCGTCCGAGATCTGCTTTTTCAGAGGCTGCTCCTCAAAGTCCTTCCTCTCCATGGAGCAGTCGTCGTGGCTCCTGGAATGGCTGCACAGGCTCTCAAGATCAGCTGACAGGAGGATGATGGGCTCAGAGCAGCGGCGGGTGACTGCTGGCTTCGTGTTGAACAGCGCATCAGCTGACCAAGAGGAGGTGGTGAAGCTGGGACTGAGAGAGGAAGATGAGCCACTCTCTAAATGTGTAGAGCTGGTACTCTCTCCTGCCTCTCCATCTCCATCTGGGTCGGTGCTGTCATATGCAGAGTCATGATGCTGAGAGGACAGTGAGTCTGCAGAGTGGGAAAAAGGAAGACATGATAAGAATCTTTAATTTTTACAATATCTATTTTCATTTTTTCAATTTGTGCAGATACCAAATGAATTTAACTTGAGTTTAGAACTGAATGAAAATGATTAGGGGAAAGGCATGGTCAGAAAATAAGAAGGATTATGTTATTATTATGTAATTATTTGCCAAAGGGAGGATGGTCTGACATTTTTGGGAGAGCCAGGAAGGGTATTTCGTTTTCAACAATTCTCTAAAGAATCTTTAAATTTTACAATAGTTATTTTCATTTTCTCAATTTGTGCAGATACCAATCGAATTTAACTTGAATTTAGGACTGTGTGAAAATGATTAGGCAGAAAGCGGGGTCAGAAAATAAGGAGGATGACGTATAATTATTTGCTTAAGGGAGCATGGTCTCCAGCCAGGACGGGTATTTCATTTTCCAAGATTTATATTTTAATTCATCCGTTTCTTGCACTATTTATTGTACTTAAAGATTTTTGTGGGTGTGGGGGATCGTACAGGACAACAATCATATCTCTGTAAAAGGGCTTTATCATCTAGTTGCTAGTAGAAGCAATATCTAAGCTTTGATAAAACAGGGATTGTTTTGATGTGTCAATGTACCTGCATCAGTATCCAGCAGATTGGGGATATTCTCTCCAAGTATCTCACAATGTTCGATCAGGAACTGAGTAAGCTCTGTGACCTGCAACAAATCAGAAAAAGAAACACAATAAGTAAAATTAACAACAATATCTGAAAATTAAGTAAAGAATTCAGAAAATCAAAGCTGAAGTTCAGAATAGATACAATCCAGACCCAGTGCTTAATTCAGTCAAGATAGTGTTTTTTATTAGAACTAAACAAACAGCCATCAAAAGTATGTGCAAGTGTTATCTTACTTATGAAACCTTTTGAGGTTTTCTGCACTGAGAAACCACAAAGCTTCAAAGCACCAAAAGTGAGAAAGTATATTCATCTCTCTACCTTCTTCATCTGTTCCTTCTGCTCATCCAGCGGGGTGCCGTCCAGCTGCAGCAGCGTGGGGGCGATACACACCGCAAGGTTGGAGGCATCCATCTTGTTGGTGTCAGCGCTCTCGAGGATGTGATGGAGGACGCAGACTAGATGCTGCAGGAGGAGTTTGTTGGGTCCCGGGAGATCATCTACCACCCTGTCGGCGGGTAGCAAAAGGAGGAAGGAAGAAAAAAAAAGAGAACAGGAAGAAGACATTAGCTTGGCGCTCTTTTTTTTTATTTAAAGTTTCTTCCTTCTTTTAAACTGACAACAGACTAAAAAAGAGAAGTGGTTTGTATTCAGCCTACAGATGGAGGACATTGGGAATGTTCTGCAAAACTACACTCAAAATACCCATCAGTTTACTTTTTGTATTAGCAGGTATTGATTGCTTACTTTTTGATTTCCAGAGCTCTCTGCTGGGTGTCGTCATTGTTCAGAGCTACCATCCACTTGTCATAAAGTTCAGACACCAGCAGGCTGCCAGGAAGTTCCTTCAGAAAACTCTGCAACAAACAAGACAGGGACAGTAATAAGAAACAGTATTTCCAAAAAGAAATGATCTGGTGTGAGACTCAACTAAACTGGTGCTTGTATTTAGGATTGGGTGTGGCTGAGAACAAAAATACCTTAAAGGTATACTGACTTGATTAAATTTAGTGTATTATGTTATCGCGGATTAAATATCATCTGGGAGTTGTTGTGGAACAGTGGTGGAGAGTAACTAAGTGCTGTACTTAAGTACTCTACTGAGGTACTTTTCGTGAGTATTTTATTACACAAATATTATATATAGGTGTATACTTTTGATGCTCATACGTATGTACCTTACTTGATTTGAATGCAGGACTTTTACTTGTATCAGGATATTTCTACACTGCGTTACTTTTTACTCAAGTAAAAGAGTATGTCTCCCACCACTGTGATAGTAGTAGAAGTAGTGGTAGTATAGTAGTTGTAGCAGCAGCAACTACAGTAGTTGTGGTTGTGGTGGTAAAGGTCACATAGTCATAAGTATCAGGTTAAATAGTAGTTAAATTACTGCTACTGGTGTAGCAAGTACTGTGGGAGTAGATATACATAAGTATATATTTATAGTGGTATGATATAAAACGGGAACAGGATGGGAACGTACTTTGAGCAGCCCGACGAGCAGGACAACCGGCTGGCCCTCCATGTCCACCTCCAGGCCGCTGTTGAGTTGCTCTCTGATGTCCCGCATGTTCTTGTTGTTGCACGGTTTCCGAAACACTCCCTCGGTGGACGGGCCTCTCTTCCTCAGCAACAGCAGCACCTCCTGGTGAAAGGACGGGGATGGAGGAGAGAGGTGAGATTATCATAGTGAAAAACAAGCTTTGTGCATGTGTGTGTGTGTGTGTGTGTGTGTGTGTGTGTGTGTGTGTGTGTGTGTGTGTGTGTGTGTCTGTGTATGTTGAGAACTAATCAACGTGCAGGTCATGCACTGGCATGCTTTCCTGTCCTTAAAGGTCAGCTAAGTAGGTGCTTGTTCATTTTTCACAAGCTGATTTGTATTCAGCCTTCAGTAGTTATATTCCTTAAAACAATTCTGTGGTGACATACAGTAATTTTCAGGAACACAGGAATAAATCACAATTTTTTCTGGATATAAGCAGTTTAGCTCTTCGTCTTAAGAGAAACTTGACTGGCAAGAGGAAGTGATAAGATCTGACATTTAAGGTAGAAAGTCAACTTACTGAGACTGGTTTGGGAAGTGAGCATTCGTCTGGGCATATATTGCTGAGGGGCTGTCCAAACAGCCGAGGCTTGGGGTCGGTATCTGATCGGCATGCTTTGTTTGAGCCCTTTCTGAGCCTCCTCACCAGGTTCCACTTGGTTTCTGACGGGAGCAGAAACATTTTATTCAACATTTTATATTATACTTACAGATTTAAACATTTTTTCTAATCACAACAATTTCAAATCTGCAACAAAACAAGATGTGCAAGATTTGAAGCAACATTGGAGCCAATGTGTCAAAAACAAACTTCAGTTTTCTTCACTTGCTCACTCTTATCAGTTGTTAGATTTCCCTTTTCTGTCTCAGTGGTTGTTCTCTGTGGTGTCATCTCTACACATGGCACAATTAATGAGCCCCTCCCTAAAACAAAACTGCCAATTTCAAACTCACCAATGAGATGCTTGTCCTCCTTGTTATTCAACTGCTTTGACACAGCAAAGGTCTTTGCGTCGCCCTGGCAACAAAATAAAGAAAAATTGATGTGATGATGAGTATGCAAGCGGAACATATGCATGCAGGCGGACGTAGGGGGGGTTGTGTTTTCTGCACTGCCCAGCAGCACACACCACACTCGCCATTCATGCCTACTAACACGTGAATGAGTTAGAGTGAAATAATCATACGACAAAAGACAAGTCAGCCAGGTGTGTCATTATTTTTTATTATTATTGTCTTCAAGTGTAAAATCTTTTACATTTGCTTGTAAATTGTGATTCGGCTGTAGTTTTTGCAGCTACAGTAAATGCATTTCATAAGCTATGCAAATCCATTAAATATGTCTAATGTAGCCTCCTTTCAGCATGAGTGGAAAGGCGCAAGTGTCTTTCACAAACAATTGATTGGCTTGAATATCTTTAACCCCAAGAAGCTAGTGAAAATGATTTTTTTTACTTACATCAAGTGAAAACTCAATGAATTGTTCCATGCCACCTCCTGTTAGAGTTTTAGTCTAAAAGGTATTGGGGGGGGGGGACAGAGAGAGAGAGATAATTTAGTAAAAGCTATTTTTAAAACATTTTGGTTTCTATTGAACATGGCAGAGTGGGCAATGAGAGACTTACCGTGATGCTGCTACTCAAAACCTTCATGAGGGCGTCTGGAGGGGAAGAAGCACAACCACCTCTCGCTTTTGCGTCTTTAATTTTTCTGTGAGGAAGAAAAAGATACTCGTAAATGTACTATTTGTCTTCAAACTCTTTGCACCCTATGCCTGAATATTAACACTTTTTAGTTTGGATTTTGATTTTATGCAACCACACACGTTTATTATATGACATTTTTATGAATCAAGCTAACAGTGGATTGATATAATGCTATTACGTACTTCCATGTCTATTTACTTATAAATGACAAAATGAACACTGTTCTTCATTATTTAAAGATGTTATCTTGCCGTAATCATTGTCTAAATTATTGATTATTATAGCATTATGTTTCTAAATTCAATTGAAACTGACTCATAATTGTGTACTGCCTGCAGCAATACTACGTTGTCAACATTGATCAAAATGGATTTATAATGTAGCTTGAGTACTGTCCAACTCTTATAATGAGAATTGAAAGGATATTTTCTTGCTAACAAATAGATTGTTATTTGCCTAATCAGAGAATAATGTTGTTTCTTACCTGTGAAGAGTATCTAACCAGTGTTCTTTCACCTCAGGCGAGCTGTGGGCAAAATAACAGCATGGTATGAGTTACTAATCCACAGAGAGAATCAAACAGGCCAGCAGATACAGTGGGAGGTATGAGACAAAGTGCGCACCCACGGTCTCTTTTAACAACTCCGGTGGAAACTGTAACTCAGTCAGTCATGGGAACAGGAAGCAGCGTCACGGCGACTCCCACCAGACATCTTCCACTTCCTCCTAGACTAGGTTTGATGCGGCTGTTGTCCACCAGTGGAAACATGATGATGAAACAGATACGTGTGCCTACATGTGCACCTGAAGGGCTTCACCTTTTGACAACTTGTTATTCACTGCAGCCTCATTAATGCCAGGCAGTATCATATGGCCTTGTGAACATTGTGAACAAGTGTCAACAAGTGAGCACAGCACATGGTTTCTCGCCCATGATCACCTCCATGTGAGCGAGAAGGAAACTTTCGCACACTGAATCATTACCAGAGACAAACCATCATTTCAGAACGTAATTGGCATCTTGTTTTCACACAAAACAACTCAAATCTTACCAGGGGATTCATCAACTTCTTGGAATACATAGCGAGTCAAAATCAAAGAGCTTCATGGTTTTATTAATTACTTTGCGAGAAATGTGGGAGTCAATGAACAACCCAAGTGACTGCCACATTTCTCCACTGGTGCTATTTAGTGCCTTTGCTGAGACAGACGACTTGACTTTTACTGTAAAGAAACATTTCATTCCTTTTAGTCGATTACACTGTCTAGAGAAAAAGAATGAGACAGAGTTACTCCTGCACTTCATCTTTATTGTAAAGGCCAGCATTTCTAATGAAGTCAGCTGATGTTAATCCCCTTACATGAAGATTGGTTTGGTAGCCAGCTTCGCACTTCCTATTTTGCAACCTCTTGTCTTGTGATGCTGCAGGGAGGACTTTCTCTTTGCCACTTCCCTGTTTTCATGAAGGCCACTGATCATCTGACCATTTACTACAATGTGTGAATATTCCATGAACAGCCTCAGATTTTATACATCTAATTACTGACGAAAAAAGACAAATAAGTCCAATAAGAAACAGGAAGCCTGTGTTTGTGTGCTGCTGTTCTATCGCTTGTAAAAACCAGTTTGACTTCAAGACCTTTAAAGGAACAGTTCAAAAAAAAAAAATATGACGTTCATGATGTATTTTGCAGGTAAAAAAAAGATTTAAACCATGAATCGTCACCAATCTAAAAAGAAAATCAAGATTGCTTTTTTTTTTTGCCCTACCCACCCAGCTCTACTTATACATGCATTTCCCAAAATGTCACATTATACCTTTAAAGAGAAATCACATTATACCTTTAAAGAGAAATCTCCTGATCAGAGGGTAATTTAGATCTGGGAGTGAAGTATTCCAGTTAAGAGCAGGATTAGGGTGTAGGAGGAAGGATAACAATAAACTGAATAAGCGTGATCATGCTTGTGCATGTGTATTCAGACACATAAGCATATGTGAATTAAAACACTCAACGCGCTGCTGTTTGTATGTGAGTCATCTGCTACGTGTCCACTCACCGAAAACACACCAAACAAAAAGTGAGATCCCAGGCCAAGATGAGGGTCACCCTGAGGTCAATATCCCCCGTCGTTCCTTCCTCTTCCTCCGGTTCGTCTTCAAAACCGTAAAGCCAGATGTCCTCGAGCCTCACCCTGTGCTTTAGACGATAGCTGGCAGTCGACCTGTTTAAACAGAAGCAGAAGATTTTTTCAAGATTGAAATGCATGTTTCAGTTCCTGAATTTTTCCCTTTTTTCCCTTCTACAGATTTGGGATAGAAGGTCTTTCTTCTCACGAGCAACAGCTCTTCTCTTTTTAAGAAAACATTGGAGCTGAGAAATAAACAAAGACATAAATGTGGTATTTATCATGGAGGAGCTCCTTTTGAAAAGTGCACCTTCGAACAATCAAATGTATAGTAGTCATCTCTACAGACTCAATAACTCCCTCTTCCACTTGAATTATAAAATTGATTGTTGTACATAAAAACATGGCGAGGAACGATAGTCTTTTGATGCAATTATTAACTGTCAAGGATAAAGAAACTGTGGAAATTTTGTCAAGGCAGGAAAATCATTACAAGGCCTGCTAGTTACATTTTTTAGAAGGGTTTAAAAAGTCCTTGAACAGGTGATCAAATGTAACAAAAAATGGTGTGCTCTTTGTGTATTAAAAGCTTTTGTAAGTGGTTCAAAACCAGCTTTTGACAAAAGGTGACTAGCAAATGATTAGAGGGGAATCGGATATTAAGAGTAACTCATCGCGACCCTGCTGGCCTCTGCGTGTTTGCAGCAGAGGCATGCTGACTGGATCCTGCAGGGCTGATAGATTTCAAGGGAAAATAGATGAGTCAGATAAGGATGACCTTCGGGATTCAGAAGGTGTTATGGTATAGAAATAGAGAGAGAGAGAGAGAGAGAGAGAGAGAGAGAATTGACGTGCAACTGACCAGAGGTATAGAAAGGCTGTAAGAAATAAACACGGTCACAGGGCCCCACAGCCCCACTGTGTACTTTTTATGTACACTGTTGCCTTTGAAAGCATCATTTTCACAGCACATAGCACAAATAGCTTTGCTATATTCTATTTTAACAATACTACCCTGCCCTAATAATATACTGCCCCTAGTTTTCCAAATCAATTGCTATATGATTAGCATTAGCATAACAGCAGATGTAGCCTAACAAATAAATAAATAAACTTCTCAACAAAACAAAATGAACACTGAATGGTACTGTATACAATCATCTCTAGAAGTAATGAATGGTCATATATATATATAGACTCAAAAGGCTCCAAAGTCTGTTTACTCTATCGTACTGTAGTCCCAGCTGTGCGTACTGGAACAGTGGGCAGGTTGTGGTACACAGATGAGTGTGATTATCCTCCCAATCAAGAGCTATAAAACTTCCACCGGCTTTGACAAACAGCTCTGATCTGACTAAGATGAGCACAACTTAATGCTTGTTTATTAATATGTTCTCTAAATTATGATGGGTAGAAATCTGCAAGATAATGTTTTCATCCTACAGGAACAAAGGAAAGGGAAGTTTTCATTGTACCCACTGATAATGACAAAAATGTCATTATAATTGTCTCTAGGTATGTGTCATGACTTGTCTAATTTCAAGATAGATTTTAAATGATTTTAGATTTTGTCATTTGCAAGACAAATGAACCAGCATTTAGAAGTGAAAGTAGCCTATACCTCACACACTTTGTTTGTTTTAAAGGCAACAGAACTTCAGTTGAAGATGTGTTGAAATTACTTTTTGACTAGTACGCGATACAGAGTGCACTGTAAAAAAAAAAAAAATCAAATTATTATTATTATTATTATTTGGGGGGGCTTAGGAACAGTTTAGGGTAGCTTCAGCCCCCCTAAAATATGCCTAACGACGTCCATGAGATGAACGTTTTCCCCTCACATGACTCCACTCAGAGGGAACCACCATGCTTTCTTCTTCTGTTTATCTAAAGTCAGAGTGACTGAACACAAACAGTTTTGTGTGCTGGGAGATTCCCTAACAGTCCGAGTGCAGTCCAAAAATACACGTTTTGTTTTTACTTCCTCTTTCACTCTCCCATTCCAACTGTACAAATATGTGACATTTTCACCAGAAAGTTATTTAAATACCAAATTAGCTGCATTTTTCTTTTGTAGTGAGTTGAGTCAGTAGTTTCTTAGTGGTACGTTTTGTTCCGTTGACACAATTCTTTAATTTTCTTCAAAACCTTTCTGGGATATACTATATAAATCTACACTTCTTACTTGAGTTTAGCGAAGACAATGACATCGCTGAAGAGGAACAGGTGTCTCTCCTTGGTCTTCGAGCCCTCGGTGACCTGAACAGTTTCGTCCAGCTGCAGCTCTCCGTTCTCACTGGTGAGGCCAAGGACGAATGGACTCTGCTCCATAGAGACCCAACAGGAAGCCTCCTCCCTGAGAGAAATAACTAGGTTCACAACATTTTTCAATTGCTTAATGCCATAAAACTGTCGGGGGGCCACTGGAGTATATGAAATAGTTATTGTCACTGACCTTTAACTGTGGTTTTGTCTATAATTCTAAAAGAAATTGACATTTTGGGGTTACAGTAAATGGCTTTTAATGGAAAGTAATACCACAAAACATCCTTGAAGTTTGCACATGATGGGAAAACTACTAACTTAACAAGAATCTGTGCTTGGTTGACAGAAGTAGGATTCAAAGAACCAAACTTTTCAAACACAGTGTAAATGTAAAGATTTTAAGTTTAACATTTTGTGAAGAAAATGTGTATTTCCTTTCTTGCCAAGAGAATGAGAGATGAAAAGATTGATACCGCTCTCATGTCTTTACTGTAAATATGAAGCTGTAGCCAAGAGACTATTAGCTTAGGTTAGCATGAAGACTGAAAACAGTGGAAAAATCAGATTGCCATAACTTCACTGTCATTTTTACACTTTTTTTTTTTGTACGGAATAAACACATAGATTTTAAGTGTTAACTAGTGAGCTTTACATGCACTTTTTGTTACCTTCGGACAGAGCCAAGCTAGCTTTTCTCTGTTTGTCAGTCGTTATGCTAAAGAAGCTAACAATCAACAAAAGTAAAAACAGTTGTAGTTTTACGGGGGTTTATGGGCGACACCCATAAACCCAAACCCTTGTCATTTTTATAACTCAGTTTTAAAAGCAAAGCAATGCTAGCTGGTAAATTAAGCTAACGTTAACATTCTCTTGGCTGTAGCTTGATCTTTATCCTAGGCATGAGAGTGGTATGGAGCGTAACAACTCTCGGCAAGTAAGAGAAATTAATTCTCAACTTCATTTAACTTCATAATTAGGTCAACTTCATTTATGTGTAAGGATTAGAAGCACAAGGAGGTGACTGAAGACTGTCACAGCTTACATATGATATGATTTCATAACATAGTTTCACAGTTAACCACACCAGCTGTTTTCTCACATGAATATAGGCTATTTCCTGAGATTTTCTTTGAAATGTTTAATATGTAACACATTGTATAAATTTCGCCTGAGCACCTCATGAAAGCAGATGTTAAAGAACTGAATTGGTATTCATGAAACGGCCTTGAACAGTAGCTGCCATAAGAATGTGTTAATATGTTCCCAGATTCACAACACATCCATCACATTAGTCCAAGACATTTGTTATTAATTTCAATGTTATAACTCATAACTAGAGCCAACTGAGCTGTCTTGATTAGTGATTCTCTTTGTAACCCCTATAAACTAAAGCAGCGTCCTCTGTCCACGCCTTATTTCATGTCAGAATTCTATAATGTAAAAGTTTTCAGCTCTAAATCTCAGATTGTCTCATTTGAATGTTAAATGTTTGCTATTCAAACAGGTAAAATGATCAAGTATTTTACAAAGATTAGAGATTAAAAAAAATCATATTTGTGTAGCAGAACACTGTTGTTTTTCTTTTGTTCTTTCCCATTAATCATCTCATGAACCCATCAGTTTTGTTTTAGGACCTAGAAGGGTCTCGACCACCACTGGTCTAGATCAATGGTTTCCAACCTAAGGGTCGGGACAACAAATATCGGATTATTTTCACCTCCTGACCCATTTTAATGGGACAGGATAGAATCAGTAAATATATTCTGCTTCACAAAATGTTAGGCTTTTTGTAATCAGTTTTATCTGGCCTCTAAGCTCCTCAAAAGGTTAGAAACCACTTGACCTGGACCATAATCATCACATCCAGATGGTGAAAACATTTTAGGCTACTGGATCAAATTAATACAAAGCCTTCAGATTTTCTGCAATTGACACCTCCTGTTTGTTACATCCTCCTGCAGCTGTCATATAGGAAATCACCAAACATCAGCAATACTGTGCAACAACTCAAAAGGCAGACGTGACCTAAAGAGACCCACCAATTGTTTTGCAAATAAATACATTGACCGCCTCAAATCAATAGCCTCCAACATGTGATCCTTTCCCAAATACCACAGAGAGTGTGGAATAATGTTTTAATTTAAAGCCAAATGTCAGATCTGTGTGTGAAGTCATCGGCTACCCTAAGAAATCAATATCATGTCAATAACCTGATATGATTTAATTATAGGAGTCTTAGAAGAACACACAAAACTCATTTACTTAAGCTTGGTTATTTGTTTACAAGGCCGGTAGTAGCTAGGGGGCAGTCGTGGGTCAGCCCACCCAAATGTGTGTCTGACCCACCCAATCAAAAGAAATACCACAGAAATACCGGTAACATGCTGCATCCATGCTCCATGTATTTCTGCTGGTTTTCTCAAAATATTACGACAATTTATTTTCCAAATGTCAGAAAACACAGATGAGATAAGTTATATTTTGAATGTGCAGAAAGTTTTGAACATAAGCAGAAATCTTGCTGAAACACGTATGAGCTATTACAGTCCAGAGGTTTATAAATTAATTAAAATTAATTAATGTATCTTTGAGGTGAATAAGTGCTACATGCACATTTAAAGAGGTTACTTCCACAAACAAAAAACAAGAGTAAGTCATGACTACATGCATGTTGCATTTGGCTAGATTCTTGTGCCATCTTACCAGGGATTGGATCCAACAGCCTCTGGGATAGTAGTCCACTTCTCTAACCTCTGGGGTACCTACCACCCAAGTTTCCCACTTATTTCTACCAGCCCAACCTTATGAAGCAGGCTAAAACTGGCCCTGTTTGTTTAGCTGAAATGAGAAGAGACTCAATCTTCAGGGATGCAAGTTTTCATTTTTAATACCCATTCATATAAATGTATATAACTTTCCACATAACCGGACAACAGCAAAACAGATATATTCCTAAATAGAAAACAAGAAAACATACAATGACATTAGCTGCAGGTCTCGATTTTATTAGGGGAAATACCTTTTATCTCACTTGATATTTCATGCCACTGTTTACGGCCTGACAAAATGATTTGATATCTAACAATAAAATAATCTGTAATAAAAATAAAGTCAATCCAGATATGTCCAGTCGTGTCTACTGTGTAGACTGTGTCAAGGTATACACAAGAAGTAAGAATTGTTTTGTCTGATGTTTATGAAACCACTTTTGGTCATGGCTCTTCCCACTGAATCTGGGTTCAGGGCAGAAATTCAAATTGTTGCAGCAGAGGTACTTTCCCTGTTAACCTTCTGGCCTACTGAAGATAACACATAAAATACCATCAACTAAAACAGTGGGAGAACTACGAACTCCAACTGATGGCTGCATGCGAGTGCAACAACAACAAAACAAAATATAAAATATATATAATATATATAAAATCTTATAAAAGCACTTAAACATGAACTACTTACTCAACATGTATTACCCATTTAAGTAATAGTTCAACATTTTGGGATAAATACTTTAATAACACGCTTATATCTGTCCATTAAATATGACGTTACAGCAGGACATGGTTACTGTTAGCTTAACTTACCGGCTAGCTTTGTTTTGTCCAAAGGTAACAAAAAGTGTAAAAACAATAAAGGTTAGGGGTTTATGAGTCTGGCACATAACTTCATGCAAAACTACAACTTTAAAAAACAAAAAGAAACATTTAAAAAAAAATTGTTACAGACAGAGCAAGGCTAGCTGCTTTAGGCTAACGTTGACCATCTCCTAGCTGTAGCTTAATATTTAACAGACAGATATGAGAGTAGTATCTTCTCATCATAATCAGTCTTAAATAGGTGTTGTTTGGTTTTCTCTGCACTAAATTCATGATATAAATCATCGTAATGTAGTAGTTATTGTTAAATGTTTGTAATATTTATATTATATTATTTCAGAGTTTGGGTTCTAAGTTGGCCTCAGTGTTCCTACATAGACTAAGCATTGACTGTAAATGGCAGTAATTAAATTAATTGCACTGCATCAACTCATTCGTAAACATCTGATGAAATTTTGTAGTATTCGTGTTGTTGTTTGGTTAAATGTTGTGTTTTGTTTTTATGTGAAAGAGTGCACGTCTTGGGATGTAAGACGTTAAGAAAATTATAACAAAAGAGAAAGATGTTAGACCTGTACTCAGCTTTGTGATCAATAAATGCCAACCAAAAAATAGCAAGACACACTGCTTTGCAAAAATGAAAAGGCCTTTAATGGACGGGCTTAGCGCCTATGCTTTTCAACTTACACTCAACTTCTTCTGCCTGCTTTATCTTACAGACTTTATTAGGAAAGAGGTAGAGAAGGGGAATTATTGTGGCATGGTGTTAATAGACCTTCAAAAGGCCTTTGATACGGTTCAGTATGATATCCTTTTGAACAAACTAAAAGCCCTAGGATTTACCCCAGCATCTCTTCAGTGGGTGAGGTCATACCTGATGGGTAGAGAACAGGTGGTAGATGTGGAAGGGACCTTGTCATCACCACTTAAATTAACTTGTGGAGTTCCCCAGGGGAGTATTTTGGGTCCTCTCTTTTTTTTATTATATGTTAATGATATGTCGTCAGCTATAGACGGTAATTTGTTTTTATTTGCAGATGACTCAGCTATTCTAGTCTCTCATAAAGACAAATCAGAGGTGGAAAGGCTGCTTAGTTCAGAACTCCTTAACCTTAGTGTTTGGCTAACAGACAACAAGCTGTCTCTCCACCTTGGTAAAACAGAGTCAATTCTTTTTGGGTCCAGAGATAAACTTAAAAAGGCTATGGGGTTTAGGGTAGTCATGGGTAATGTTGAAATTACAGCCAAGGAATCAGTTACTTACTTGGGCTGTATATTAGATAACAAATTATCAGGGGAGCTTATGGCTCGAAAATTATCTCAAAGGTAAGCCAAAGGACTAAATTCCTAGCAAGAATATCCAGCCTTTTAGATAGTAAAACCTTAAAAATCCTGGCAGATGCGCTTGTTCAATGTCATCTTGACTATGCCTGTACATCTTGGTACACAGGCATTACTAAAGGTCTTAAAGACAAGCTACAGATCTGTCAAAATAAACTAACCAGAGTGATTCTTAAATTACATCCTAGAACTCATCTTCTTGCGTACCATTTCTCCAGTCTTGGGTGGCTCAGAGTGGAGGAGAGGGTTTCTCAACTTAAACTGTGTTTAGTTTATAAAATAAGAAATAATCTGGCACCCAAGTATTTATGTGATTACTTTTCAAAAATTAGTGATACACACAATTACTGTACCCGGGGGAGTTCCACAGATTATAGGCCCTGCCGCTTTAGGAGCTGTATGGGAAAGTATTCTTTCCTATACTCTGCAGCTGTCTTGTGGAATAGTTTGCCTTTAAACATTAAACTGTTGAGCTCTTCATATTATCATTTTAAATCTTCAATAAAAAACTGGTTATTAAACTTATAAAGGAAAAAAGAAGAAAGGAAATAGAAATAGAAATCCTTGAAGTAGTAGGAATACTGTATTATTTGCTTGTGTGTCTGTTTGTCTATCTGGGAATTTAGTCCTGGATATATCTGTTTTATTGTGATTTTTTATTTTTATTTTATTTGATTTATTGGTATGCTTTCCTTTCTCTTTGTTTTCAATGTTGTTAGTCTATGTACTGTTACTTGTCTTCCATCATAAGGACCACAATGGAAACAAGCCTTTGGGCTTTTTTGTGTTTTTTTCTATCCTTTTGAACACGTTTGTGTTGATTGTTGTTATTGTTCAATAAATTTTCCATCCATCCATCCATCTTCAGGGCATCTAAAACAAGTGACAGCTCATAGACATACCAAAGCTGGTGTCAGCTGCCAGGCAATTAAAGCAGCCATATTATGCTCATTTTCAGGTTCATAATTGTATTTTAAGGTTGTACCAGAATAGGTTTACATGGTTTAATTTTCAAAAAACACCATATTTTTGTTGTACTGCACCGCTCTCTCTCACTGCTGCAGATCCTCTTTTCAGCTGGTCTCTGTTTTAGCTACAGAGTGAGACCTCTTTTCTTCTTCTTCTTCTGTACTATCTTTACTACGAGCTAATAGTTGCGGTTAGCCTGCTTGTTTCGGCTTGTGACGTCACAAGCCGTGCCGATTTTGAACAGCTCACCCAGAGACTGAAGGCAGGAAACATTCAAAAACTGTATCTCACTCTAAACAGCATGGATGGATTTTTTTCAGAGTTTGTATGTGTGTGGAAGCACCAGAGACACAACATAACACCCCAAATCCCAGAAAAAGTGATTTTTTCATAATATGGGCACTTTAAAGTAGCACTGGATAATTGACACAGGTGCAGTAAAGAAAGTTGGTGTGTACATAATTAGGTCGAATCTAACAAGCCATCAATATCTTTAAGGCTAGCAAGTCGCTCATAAGTAATCAATAACATTGGAAATTCACAAACATATAGAAAAATAATTACATATAAAAATACCTATATTAAAATAGAAAATATAGGTTGTATACGTTTCTTTTTGTAGCAGTCTATCTATCTATCTATATATGTATCTATCTATCTATCTATCTATCTATCTATCTATCTATCTATCTGTCTACCTCTTAGACATTTCAATGGCCTCTCTACCGCTTTGAGTGAGTCCGGATTACATCCATTGTGCTGTTTATAATGCTTATGGGGTCCATACAATATCTTACTCATGTTGTATACTACTAGTACCTACAATGCCCATGTGGCTATTTCTACATATGGGAGGACAAAAAGACAGATCAATAGATTTTTTATTGTCCTTTACCAAGGAAATCTGTTGCGACCGTCTGTACAAAGCCTCACAAATACAAAGATACTAAATACATTGCACACCACAATACAACTTTGAAAAAGAAAACTGAAAGATAGAATTGCTCAACATTAATAGCCTATGCCATCCACACAAAAACACAAATGACTACCTGGCCAAGCATTAAAAACAGCACAATGGATGTAATCTAAACTCACACATGAAGTAGGTATAGAGGCCAAAAAATATCTCAGAGAGGATGATATAAACACATTTCTTTTTACGACTGGATTTTGGCCAAGAAGATGATTATAAAAAAAAAAAAAAAAAGATGTAATTGCACTTACATGTTGCACTTACATGTGGCACTTTGTTATGGCTTATTTGAAGCTAATGTTCTTCTTTTTTGTGATTCTTGCTGTTCTGAGCTTGTATCATAATGGTTGAATGCACTTATTGGAAGTTAATACTTTTTAATCTTTAATGTATTACATTGTAATGTAATACATTAAAGAAACTGCTTCAAAGAAAAACATATACTACCTATAGTTTCTATTTTAATATAGGTATTTTTATATGTAATTAGTAAAATAGTTTTTGAATATCCATTGTTTTTGATTACTTTTGAGGGACTTGCTAGCCTCAAAGATATTGATGGCTTGATAGAATTGACCTAATTATGTACACACCCACTTTATTGACAGCACCTGTGTCAGTGCTACCTTGATTGCCTGGCAGCTGACACCAGCCTTGGTATATTTGTGAGCAGTCACTTGTTTTTACACTCCATGAAGAAGGCTGTGAGTTAAAATGCGTAAGTGCATTTAATAAAGTCTTTTATTTTTATTTTTGCAGAGTTGTGTGCATTGGTATTTTTTGGTTAAGACTTATTGAACACAAAGCAGAGTCCAAACAATCTCTTTTTTGGTCTCATGATATGTCCTTGGAACCTTAACTCAGCCAATCTACTGGCATTTTCTCTCTATAGAGTTAAATATTCTGATAATAAAATAAAATCCATTTAAATATTTAACTAAATATATATGCCTACTTATCTGCAGCATGTGTTTTTTTATTTTTATGGAGAGGCACTATCTACGTCAGTGGCAGTCCCACTACAGTGAAACTACCACCCACAAAGTCCCCCCGCCTCAAGGAAATGCACAATGTTTGCACAATGTCTGTTTGAGCGCTGAATGGGCGGAGGTGTTGAGAGTGGGATGTGTCTGACATTTCTCTTATTTGCTTTCATAGACTCGCCCCCTGGATGCTCTGGTGGTCTTTGTGTGAATTGGGAGAGCAGCTAAAAGGTTAAAGAGTTAAACGTCAGATATAGAAGAGGAGGGGATGAAGAGCCAGCACGATAAGAATCTGACTTCACCAGACACATAACTGTAGGTGTGTTATGACATCACAAAGCCAAAGGATCAAACCAAACAAAGTGTGTCTGTTGGTAAAGAGCTTATAAGCGAGGTCTTTAAATCATACGGGGGTTTCTTGATCAGACCACTTACAGTAATCAGTGCTCAATCCTTAAAAATATGCAATCAGGGCTTGGCGCCTGTATTTTAGAAATACTGAGGTCATGAGTTAAAGACCCCTCCATCTCCATACTACCTAACAACATGAAGTACAGAGAGATCATAGTTTTCTTTTTGGACTTTCCTGCAGTTATAACATCTGAGATGGAGATCTGAATGCAGTTTCAAACCTTTCTCAACACTGCTAGGAATTCAATTCTGATGCTGAATCTTTTACCTTTTTGTCTATTTGTTGCCCTATACTCAAATTTTATTATAATGAGTGTAAACAATGGAATCAGCCATTCAAATGCAGATCAGGTGGTTTAATTTTATGTCTCCCGGGGTGCAAAAGTCCCAGATTCCCAGAGGACTTGACCTCAATGTTCTCAAAAGTTAGCCCTAAATTAAAATTTCAGATTTAACTTCAGGGTTTTCAATAACAGTTCAGATATGATACTAAACATTTTAGTGAGAGTTTTCTTTCTACAACAAACCAAAAACAGCTGCCCCTCCAAATTTAAACTAGCTCTACAGTAGTAGCCAACACAAGGCGTGACACCTAGTTGTTTCATTTCACATCAAAATATTTGGCATACTTTCTGTCATAAAGTGAGGGCAAACCCTCAGTTACTCTGTTTGAAAAATGTGTTTTTCATTTTTCACTCCCTAGGAATATTGTTATATTTTACTTTCTGTAAAATACCAAAATTGCAGCACAGTTTGGGACTTCCCACGGGGGTCACGTGATGATTTAAAAAAAAGAACAAAATTTTTTTTTTTTATATATATATATATATATATATATATATATATATATATATATATATATATACTCCATTATTGTTTTTTACTGCTTTTTCTTGTGTAATGCTTTCACTTTCATGTCTCCAGGCTTCTAAAATTATCCTTCAAATGACTCAATCTAACAGCCAATTTCAGTCTGTCTGAGTGTGAAAACATTAACACTGAACATGATAATCTGTTGATTAGGTTTTCTGGATATAATGATTTGAAATAGAAGGCAGATCAGTATCAGCCAACCAGCCTGGTCATCAGAGTAGTTGTAAGTGAGGTAAGTTTGAGCTATGTGAAGGTCGCTGTTTCAAAACCCCGCTCTGTAAATCCCCCACAGGGACATCTGTGTTTGTGGCATGAACAGAGTGGGCTGTGTGGCCTGCAGGGTGATATCAAGGTGACTTCATGACATCTCTTCAACATGTGGTGGGAGCATGATGGGGGGGGGGGGCAGACATAAGGGTAACACTTTATAATACCAATCAGTCATAAGTCATTTATAATCCTTGAATTAAATGAACTAATCATTAACAAAACATTTATACATGTTGGTTAAGGATTAAGAGATATGTTAACATATACATGTGTGTACTGTAAGTCATCTACAAATCTCAACTAAATCATGAAATAATCAAACAAATCATTAGTCAATAATTAATAAGTAATTTAAGTTGATATACATCTTTATATGGTATGACAAGTGCTCCTCTGTGATAAAAAAAAAACAGGTGATTTTAGCTTGTATATCTATGTGCTGCCATCTGTAGGCCGTAAGGCTTGACACTAAATATGAGCCAGAAGGTGTTTCCATAAACATTTTAAACTTGTATTTTCTCCACTATAGCTGCATGTAAACAGAAAGTTGCTGCAATATTTTATATTATCTCATTTCTTAGTAAACTGTCACAGTTCGTGCAGGGTTGGATCCAATAGCAGACAGGACAGCAACAGGCAGCATACAGGAACTGACTAGCAAATATTTATTCTCCAACAAATTAGAAAACTAAGTCAGAAAACAAGCAAAACAGGGAATCACGACAAACAAACCAAGCCTAAAATAACAGACAGGTAGAAATGCACATGGAGCTCCTCACAAGACAAGACACAGTTGGACCAGGAATAACGAGGAAAACACTGATTGGGTAACAAGACAATGAGGACTGGCAACACAAGGCAGACTGACGAGGCTAGATACAAAACAGGTGTAAAAGGAAAAGACATGCAGGGCTTCAGAAACACATAAGGAATACAATGGTAAGCACAACCAACTCAAAATAACAATAAATGAAACAAGGAACATAAACAGAAAACCCAAAACCATCAAGAAATAAGCCACTGGAATAAAGGCAACAAAAGACATACTGTCACACTGGGATAAAGTCTAAAGACCAATCGCCACAGAGCAGTACCGTGACAATAAACAGTCAAATTAGTGACTCTATTCTTGATGGGTAGCATTCTCCAGCCACTCTGAAATGTGGGTAAAACACATGGTGTGGTTTCTTTGAATAGAGGCGGCAACTAACGATTCTTTTTTATTATCAATCATTCTGCAAATGATCTTCTAGATTAATGGATTTATTGTACGGAAGAGGATTAGGGCCACATGTGAGAAACGTATTTCAATTCTGAGTTTAAAGTCAGAATTCACATATGGTCCTAATCCTCAATTGTTGGTCAATAAAATTTCAGGAAATAGTGACACGTGCCCGTTAGAATCTGAGGTGATGTCTTCAACTGACTAAAACCCAAAGATATTCAATTTACTATCACATGACACAAAGAAAAGCCACAATTCATCACAATTTACAAGCTGCAACCAGGTTGGTATTTTTGCTTGGAAATGTATATAACTTTAAGTTGCTCATTTGTGTAAGATTTTAAAAAGAAATGCCCCAACAACACATATCACGCCAGGAAATTCTAGGATTTTTAATATTACATTTTTCATTGCGCCAGGTTTGAGCAACTTACTGTCAAATACCTCAAAAACTAAGGAAAAAAGTTTAAAACAATGATGTACACACCTGATAGGAGACCATGTCAGAGCCTTACCAAAGACCAGTGACGGGGCCGAGCGTCGTCTCTGAGCCAAGTGTCTGAGGTGCTGTAAGAAAACGGAGGACTTGTAAGTGAAACAACATATATCTACATGTACTGTATCAATGTATATTTATTTGTGGGCCTTTCTTTTATTCATTTTATTAATGGGATGTTCAAACATTGTACACTACTTATGTACACCACTAAATGACCACACAAACATTTGCCGTTCGTCCATGCCCTCTGGATTCTAGATATGTTCTTGAGTATACAACTAAACTCATATGCGTTTTCTGATCTGACGCCACCATCGACAGTACAACACCTTGTGCAAATCACTGTAGAAAAAACTATGTTTAAGGTTTGGTTAGGTTTAGGCACAAGAACGACTTGGTTAGGTTTAGAGAAAGATCAAGGTGTGGGTTGACACTGCTACCTCCTTAAGACTCAGGATCTTTGTCGTCATGGTTACAGTTAGGCCTGGCAAACTCGATTCCTTTTAAAGATTTGGTTATTCTGATTCACTCACTAAACTGATCCAGGTTGTGCGAGTCACTTGAGTCAGTATTGATCTATAGTCGAGCTTGCAATGTTTTGGACTGTCTGCTCGACCTCATTGCATTTTAACATACTACATTTATACATTAAACCTACAGTAGGCCTAGCTAGGCTACGTGCAGAACATTGTATGTTATTTCAGAAGTGAAAGAATGGCTTTTGTTGTTGATTTGCTTTACCCTGAGCTCGAGGAGAGACTTCACTCGCTCGTCTGAATCAGATCCACTCATGACAACGTAGCCAGCTGATTCGCGGGAGTCAGTCCCGCGCGAACTCACGAGTCATCGACAACTAATGAGTTGTTGGCAAGCCGAGGCAAGCTTGCAATGTTTCCTGCTCTGAGTCTGCGGGTCGGGAAGTTCCTATAACCTGTCTCGGACTATCTCTGCTCACTCAGTCGCTTGAGTTGACTTGTGGAGTTGTTGTTGCCTACGAAATTATAAGTTATAAAGCTTTTGGCAGCTAAGATGGCTAGGACTAGTAGTAGCTAATGTTGCAAGAGGTTTGTGTGTGGCACTGTTATCATTTTAGATGAATTGTAGTAGGACTCAACTGATCCGAGTTAATGATACTAGAGACTCGCGACTCATGAGTCAATTTAAAGAGTCGGGTTAAAGATCCGAGTGAATCACGACTCAAACAGGTTTAGTTACAGTAATAAACCCTTGGTTATGGTTAGGAATCGACCGCTGTCATTGTTAAGAGAAACCAATGTTGATTGTCTGAGGAACTCAACAGTTATCTCCCGTAGACCAGAGTTCCTTGACCTCTCAGTTAATAAAGGGGCTTCTTCAGCAGCACAGTGGTGTGTTCATGTTTTTCATCTTTTGTGCTTAATGTTGTTTGTATGACCAACAGTGTGTTGCAAAACAAAAAGGATTTCTGTCAGGGAGGAAATCAACAACAGAATAGATGGCTTGCTGTGATGGGAGATTCTACCAAGGACATACTTTATGTGGACATACAGTTGTGTTCAGAATAATAGCAGTGTGTTTAAAAAAGTGAATAATGCTCAAAATCCTTAGAATAGCTTTTAATTCCATAATATCAATGCATTGGGAACACTGCACATTCAATTCCAAATCAAAACATGACCAGAATTGATCAAGTTTGTGTTATACCTTTACAGAAAGTGAAGAAAAAGGAATATTAGGCTGTTCAAATAAATAGCAGTATTTGCCTTTTTTCTTTACAAACTCAAACATTTACTGTATAAACTGAAAAATGTCTCAAGGGTTTGCTTTACTTTGAATCACTGCACTAATATTTAGTTGCATAACCATTATTTCTGAGAACTGCTTCACATCTGTGTTGCATGGAGTCGACCAACTTCTGGCACCTGTGAACAGGTATTCAGCCCAGGACGATTGAACTACATTCCACAATTCCTCTGCATTACTGGGTTTTGCCTCAGAAACAGCATTTTTGATGTCACCCCACAAGTTTTCTATGGGATTGAGGTCTGGGGATTGGGCTGGCCACTTCATAACATCAATCTTGTTCATCTGGAACCAAGACTTTGCTCGCTTACTGGTGTGTTTTGGGTCATTGTCTTGTTGAAAGACCCATTTCAAAGGCATTTCCTCTTCAGCATAAGGCAAAATGACCTCTTCAAGTATTTTGATGTATTGAAACTGATCCATGATCCCTGGTATGCGATAAATAGGCCCAACACCACAGTATGAGAAACATCCCCCTAACATGATTTTTGCACCACCATGCTTTACTGTCTTCACAATGTACTGTGGCTTGAATTCAGTGCATGGGGGTCGTCGGACAAACTGTCTGCGGCCCCTAGACCCAAAAAGAACAATTTTGCTCTCATCAGTCCACTGAATGTTGCGCCATTTCTCCTGTGGCCAGTCAATGTGTCCTTTGGCAAATTTCAACCTATTCAGTACATGTCTTTTTTTCAGCAATGGGACTTTGCGGGGGCTTCTAGCTGATAGCTTTGCTTCACATAGCCTTCTTCTGATGGTAACAGTACTAACAGGTAACTTTAAGTCTTCTTTGATTTTCCTGGAGCTGATCATTGGTTGAGCCTTTGCCATTTTGGCTATTCTTCGATCCATTCGAATGGTAGTTGACCGTTTTTGCCCATGTTTTTCAGGCTTTGGATGCCATTTCAAGGCATTTGAAATCATTTTGGCTGAGCAGCCTATAATTTTCTGCACTTCTTTATATGTTTTCCCCTCTCCAATCAACTTTTTAATCAAAGTCCGCTGTTCCTCAGAGCAATGTCTGGAACGACCCATTTTGCTGAGTATTTCAGTGTGAAATGCACTATAACCAGCAAGTACAACATTTGCTTCCTTCCTTCTTTAAATATGGGCCATAATTGACACCTGTTTCTTCACAGAATCAATCACCTCACTAATTGAACACAACACTGCTATTATTTTGAACATGCCCCTTTCAATTACAAATTCAATTACACAGAATGAGCAGCATGCATGTCATGACTGTTGGGTCTGTTGGTTTTCTATGACTCTACAACACTTACTAGTAAATTATTTGCCATGTAGAAATATCACTTCTACCGAAAAATTTGATTTATGAGGTTAGTGATGTTGGACTGTTGTTATTTTATGTGGTCAGCAAGGCCCTTGCGAAGTTAGCGGTGTGGCCATTACATAAACTCTGCACTGCCTCATTGTGCACAGCGAAGGTTAAACAGTAGAGTAACGATAAGCAAAACACCTTTTTGAGTCGAGGAGGGCTTTAAGGATCGAAGAAGTATTCAGATGCAGTTGCGGTACAATTTGTATTTTTGTTGCCTAAGCTTAACTAGTTTCTTTTCTGTATGAATGAAGAATGTCTGTAAAAAAAAAAAAAGAAAATCATGACAATCCGTTCCAACAGTTGTTGAGATATTTCAGTCTGGACCACTGGACCAACTCTGTTTTTTATCAACCCTAAATTAGGGATGAGATAAAGGTTAGGGGTTAGGGTTCCTAACCTCTAATTCATCTTTTCATTTTCCTAGCAGGAACAGTCTTCCATACACACACCAACTTTGATGTGTTGTGTGAAAGAAAAACAGATTTTCCATCTTGTTGCTCTTGTGCTCTAATTGTTGGACAGACTGAAAAATTGGGTTAAGCAGAATTGAAGACAAAGAGAAAAACCCTTGGTTATGGTTAGGAAGCGACCGCTCTCATTGTTAAGAGAAACCAATGTTGATTGTCTGAGGAAATCAACAGTTATCTCCTGTAGACCAGAGTTCCTTGACCTCTCAGTTAATAACGGGGCTTCTTCAGCAGCACAGCGGTGTCTTCATGTTTTTCATCTTTTGTGCTTAATGAAAGACCCTTCCTCATGTTGTTTGTATGACCAACGGGGGGTTGCAGAACACAAAGGATTTCAGTCTGGGAGGAAATCAACAACAGAATAGATGGCTTGCTGTAATGGGAGATTCTATTAAGGACATACTTTATGTGGACAACAGTCAGCAAGGCCCTTGCAAAGTTAGCGGTGCGGCCATTACATAAACTCTGCACTGCATCATTGTTTTCACAATGTTAATTATTGTGTTAAAAACTGCTCCAGTTCTGTTAAATAGAACTGACACATGATTAAAATTTCCACCACGATCATGTAGTATGGTCACGTTTAAAACGGTCATCATATGGCAGTAAATAGAACGGTCATATAGGTCGTTTTGGGAGTCATTGACAATCAACCTATTCTGTCCTTTGGGTATGAGGATCTGTTGAATTTATTGTGAGGGGGACATGAATGTTTCTGCCATCCAATAGTTGTCAAGACATTTTACTCAAAACCACAAATGAAGCTTGATGCGGCACTACATGAACAGGGGATCATCATATTTAGTAGGATTCGTCTGGGGAACATGAATGTCTGTAAAAAAAAAAAAAAATCATGACAATCCGTTCCAACAGTTGTTGAGATATTTCAGTCTGGACCACTGGACCAACTCTGTTTTTTATCAACCCTAAATTAGGGATGAGATAAAGGTTAGGGTTCCTAACCTCTAATTCATCTTTTCATTTTCCCAGCAGGAACAGTCTTCCGTACACACACCAACTTTGTTCTGTTGTGTGAAAGAAAACAAACAGATTTTCCATCTTGTTGTGACTGCTCTTGTGCGCCAATTGTTGGACCGACTAAAAAATTGGGTTAAGCAGAACTGAAGACAAAGAGAAAAACAGCAAAACAAAACAAACAAAAGCAGGAATACTTGACAAAGCATTTCTTTCTGGCCTCTGTCTCTGCAGCCGGTTCCATGCTGGCACACAAAGTCCACTGACTCATGATAAACCAGGACTAGTACACAAAAGACCGGGGTGACCTACCAGTCTAGGGTGCACACATACTTCACTGGGAGGTATGGATCCTCCTATACAGCACCGTTACTGTTGATGTACACCAGGAAAATCACGTGGCTATTTTTGGGGCTGACAGTTGGCAATTTCAATAGGCAGAAGGCTAGCGTGACCATACCTTAAGAGGATTTGCGGCAGTATAACAACTTCACGCTACTTCAGCCTTTCAATTTTTGAGAGAGGAAGTCATTATGTGCACAGCCAGAAGACTTTTCTTGTCAGAAAAACACACACATGTGGGCCACTTTAGGTGTTTGAGCTATTAACCACTTGTGTCATTCTCTGATGAGGACAGACTCCAATTACAAACCAGGAAATTAAACTCTGACACATGTACTTTTTTCCCAAATAAATTAAGGATTAACTTTCTGGTCTTAGTTTACAGAGGCTGCATGTGTATGTTGATGACAATGGTTTGAATCTGCACTCAGAGACCCTCCATAATTACCAAAAAGTTGTTGACTTTTTAACTCCATTCAAAAGTTTCATTGCCATCTGCCAATTCTTTATCTTCAACACCAGATACTTTCAATGTCATCTGCCTTAACTGAACAGAAATCAATCTGTTTCCTTTTACCAAATACAGTGAGTCAAGGAACATGAAAACATTGTTCATCAGTATTCTTTCATACTGTATGGGCTGGTGAATTGTTCCTCTCCTGGTCCTTGACCATTACTGACCTTTTTTCTTACCCATCTTATGTAACACAGCCTTCAACTCTCTCCCTCATACACACAGCAACTGATAAACAACATGTATGTTGATGTGTCAGATTCATGAGTCTGGAACAATTAACAGAGCAGCGTCTCGCACTAAATCACACTCAGCGGTCGTCTTTTTCACCTTTGCGTATTGGATGGCGGATCAATACTCACAGGATGTAGAGAAGCTGCAGCATCATCATAGCTTCCTCTCCTCATTGTTGCAACTCCATAATCTGGAGAGTCCATGCTGGTGTCCCCGAGCAGAACCTCAACCCCCTGCTGCCGTGTACTGTTAGTAGTCAGTTGGTAGTTTTCGCTTTGCATGTAGAGAAGAAGTAGTTTGAGGGTTCTGCTGTGAACGAGCCGGGGAGCGGCTGCAGAGTGGCGCCTCCGGTCCTGGAGAACAGCTTCTTCTAACCGGTGCTAATGAGGGTTACAACAATGGAGGCCCGGCTGGCACACAGAATAGGAGAGGGGGTTTTTCTGCCTGACCTGCACCCACAGTGCCACCAACACCCCCCACCCTACCTCGCTCCATCTCCATCCCAGCCTGTCCTGTTCCGCTCCAGTGGGGCAGCTTCCTCCCATAATGAGATCGCCGTGCCTCCCATCAGGGCCTGCTGCCCCGTCCCCATTTCCAGGCTTAACGAGGGTGAGATGCCGTGACTGACAGTGCCTCTGAAAAACAGGGTCTCCCAGATTACACACACACACACACACACACACACACACACACACACACACACACACACACACACACACACAGATGTACGATGATGAGTTTTCAAAGCTACTTTCAGGTTTAGCAGGCAAAAAAAAATCCAAGGACAAGCGGAAAAGAGTTGCATTAAAACAAGCACAAAAAAAGATATTTTTCAAGGTAGTAAAGTTTGGAAATAATGTCTTAGCTAAACAGTTGAACAGCAGTGAGAGGAATCCATCTTTCTATTTACATGTAGTTAGCTTATTTTGTTTCAGTGTGTGTCACTAGACAGTCTCTCTGTGTCTCTCGAATATTGATTAGCGGAGACATTAAGAATTTTTAAACATGTTTTTAAAGCAGAAATAAAAAAGTAAAAAAATAAATAAATTGGACGGAACCGGCAACCACAGTTTGTCTAAAAGAGTAAAGTGGCTCACTGCAAAAACAGCGCTCTGAATCTTTGACCCAGCGTGGCCATTCACAGCCGGCATGCCCCTGATATGTCTCTTGGTGAAGCTTTCTCTTGGCCAGACGCAGCTCTTTTCTTCCAAATTGGAATATTTGAACACACTAACCAAAGCACAAGCACCTTTGACAGCATGTTGATGTTCTTTCCTTGCTTTTTACAGCATTTTTAAACATTGTTGAGCATGCGTCACCACAGTAAAATTCCTGATATAACCCTGTTCATAGAGGGAAATGCAATTAAGTCGTGTTGCTGATTTGAACAATGGAGAAACACTCATCAATGCAGCCTATTGTCAAGTGGTTACATAATCTGTAGCACATACACAACGCTGGGCTAAACATCTCACTGCTCATCTATAATGACCTTTCACAGGAACAGTCTGACATATTATCTATAACCAGTACTTTAATCTTGTGCTTTGGTGTCCTGATATTTAAAGAAGTCACTCTTTTTGTCATGTTTCTTGATTGTGTGTGTGTGTGTGTGTGTGTGTGTGTGTGTGTGTGTGTAGAATTCTTTGGATTGTGTTCTAGGAGTTGAGCATCGCCATGGTACATCGGTAAGAATGTATGAAGGACAACAGGTGTTTCAGTTTGACATTTATTTACTCTGCACACATTCAGGGCGAAAGCAGATGATGAGGCTTGACGGTTATGTGTTTTTTTTCTATAAATGATAAACAGAAAGACACAAATTACAATACAGTTAAACATATAACATCAAGTAACTTAACGATTAAATACCTAAACAAACAATACATATAAGTACTCTTACCCGAGGGGGTGAGGGGTAGGCCTACCTTAAATTATAGAGTACTATATAACAGACAAACATTAATTGGACAATTACGAGGACATTGAACTAAATCAGGTTAAGGATACTTGTATTTCCTAAAGGCTACAATTAACAAATCATGTGCACTGCGCACTTACACACAATATTACTCCTGTAGTCTCAAGGCAAACAGGCAAGATGACAATTCAGCATTTACCAATATACACTGGTCAAGCATTAAATCACATTCACTTCCAAATAACCATTAAAGTAACACAACATCTGAGGAAGGCAGTAGACTCTCTTTTTTTAACGCACAACCATAGGATTTGCATCTGAGTTGTGAGGACAGAGAGCCCTCACATGCTGCCTCATGTTGCTGACAGCCAGGACAAAGGAAATGGGTGGTACTTATAGAGTAGACCATGATTAGTAGTGAGTGAAGTCAGGTGAGTTTGGACCATGATTGGGAATGAATGAAATCAGGTGAGAATGATTGAGTCCATGCCATGAAAGTGGGCCAATGAATAGTATAGCTCTATTCTACAGCCGCCCCCAAATCCTATAGGGATTTGCACTCCCAAGAGTCATACTATGAGGAATGATCTGGGGGTTCATCAGGTATTGCAGGAAGCTTAACCACCCGGGAAACTGGACGGACATAGGACTTGTTTCCTACCGTTACTTCAGCCGTCCTGACATGACCATCCTTACTTGGCAGCACCATCGTAATGCGACCAGCAGGCCATAGAGCCCTTGGAAGTTGGGGATCCATGATCATAACAACTGTATCAACATGCATCTCCTCCTTGTGGGTTTGCCACTTCTGTCTGCCTTGGAGGTGGGGCAGATAGCGTTTGATAAAATGAGACCAGAAGTGATTGGCCAACACTTGGCTATGACGCCACTGCCGGCGACTGAGGAGTTCAGAGCTTGGATAAGAGACCAGAGGCAGAGACGAGTCCTGCCGCCCCATCAAAAGAAGATTTGGGGTCACAGGGTCGGGGTCTGCAATATCCGAGGAAACGTGGCCAAGAGGTTTGGAGTTGAGGATATTTTCAACCTCTATCAACAGAGTGAGCAGTTGAGCACCAAGGGAGCATTGCAGGGCTTGTTTGACAGAACGAATTTCCCGTTCCCAGGTTCCGCCGAAATGTGGGGCATACAGGGGGGTTAAAACGAAATCGAATCCTTTGTTTCTCCAGTTGAACTTGGAAGGATGGACTAAGTTCCATTGCGGCCTCTCTAAGTTCCCTCTCTCCTCCCTTGAAATTGGTGCCCTGGTCAGACCAGAGTTCAAAGGGAGTGTCCCTGCGGGCAGTGAAACGACGGAGGGCCATGAGGAAAGAATCTGTGTCAAGACTACAAAGGAGGTCTAGGTGCACACAGCGAGTTGTCAAACACTTAAATATAATGCCCCATCGCTTCTCAGTCCGACGTCCAAGCTTTACATTATACGGTCCAAAACAATCCATTCCTGTTGAATAGAAGGCAGGCTTGTGAAGCTGGAGACGCGCTACTGGGAGATCTGCCATCCTGGGAACCACTGGCTTTGCCCGCCACCGTTAGCACTGAACACAACCACGTTGGTACTTCCATATTGCCTCTCTCCCTCTCAAAATCCAGAACCGCCTTTGGAGCTCCGTGAAAACTCTTTCAGGACCAGGATGTTTCAACCTTTCATCATACTCCTGAATGAGCAGCTTAGACACTGGGTGTTTAGGATCAAGGACGATGGGGTGAGTAGCATCCGGTTCCTGTTCACTCCATCGAAGTCTGCCTCCAACACGAATGAGGCCTGTGTCGGGGCAGACTTCTGGTGCAAGAGTGAGTAGGTGACTGGTTGACAGTAGGGGTCTCTTAACCTTAAGATGAGCAAGATCTTCTTCGAAGCTATCCATCTGCGCCTGACTCACAATTTTCATTTCCACCTGAAGGTAATCAACTGATGTAGGGGTTACATTGGTATCTGGAGAATGTGTTAACAGGACTGAGGCATCGAGGAGGGCTTGGTAAGTTTTGTAAGAGCTGAAATCTGGGACAGATCGGGTAGTGGCAACTTCGCCACAAAAGGAAGGCTTAATTTCAAGCTGGTGGTGATCTACATCCTTCTTGGAGCTCTCAGGGGTTTGGGGCCAGGTGTCAGAAGGATGATAAAGGAATTGAGGGCCTTGGCTCCACCGGTTTAGCTGCTGAATCTCTACCAGTGTTTTGCCCCTGGTGA
Source organism: Sander lucioperca (assembly GCF_008315115.2). NCBI lineage: Eukaryota > Metazoa > Chordata > Actinopteri > Perciformes > Percidae > Sander > Sander lucioperca. The sequence goes on from NC_050191.1 coordinate 11,946,586, forward strand.
GGTCATCAGCTGGGTTGTTGACTGAATTGACATACCTCCAGTCTTGGCAGTTGGTAAGTTCTTGTATTTCGGACACTCTGGTACCAATAAAAACTTTAAAGCAGCATGAGTCTGCTTGCAGCCAAGCAAGGACTGTGGTAGAGTCTGACCACAGGATGGTAAGTCGAATAGGAATAGTCAGTTCTGTTCTGAGGAGGTCACAAAGGCGAGCACCTACTAGAGCTGCACAAAGCTTTAGTCTAGGAATCGACTGCTGTCTCTTTGGTGCCACGCGAGATCGGGCAAGCAAGAAGGAAACTTGGACTTGTTCCGCTTCATCCTCTGAGCGAAGATACGCAACTGCTCAATAGGCTGATTCCGATGCATCACAGAATATATGGAGGTCTTGTTTAGAGGGGGAGGGGAGGCCGTTAGACGTATTGCATCGAGGCATAGTCACTGTCGGTAAAAATGACAATTCGGCCTTCCAGACATTCCATGCGGAGAGTAGATCAGAGGGCAGCAGGGGGTCATCCCATTCCCGTCGCTTGTCCCACAGCCGCTGAATCAGGACCTTTGCTCTGGTAGTGTAAGGGATAAGGTACCCCACAGGGTCATAAAGGCTAGCAAGGACATGGTAAATGTACTGCATTGTTGTGGTGGATGATTCTGTTGCCTGACCTCTGTAGCCTAGACAATCTGTTTGGCAGTTCCACTGAAGCCCAAGAGTGCATTCTGTTGGGGGTGTAGTGTCTTTGGACAGCCAAAACTCGCTGTTCTCGGATCTTACATCTGAGGTTAAGTGACTAATGACCATTGGGTCATTACTAGCCCACTGTCGAATGTTAAAACCTCCAGATGACAGGATAGACCTCAGCTGATCAAGAGTCTGTTGAGCCATGGCAACTGTGGGGAAGCTTTGAAGGCAGTTGTCAACGTAGAATCCCCTTTCCACTGAATGTCGCACTAAATCATTTGGCTGAGTATGACTTTCATACTCAATACTGTGCCTGAATGCATCCTGTGTAGACTGAGATGGAGCACTGAAGCTGCTGCTCTGGTAACGTGCTGCTCACACTATACCTATGTAGACACATTGTATGTCCAATATTCACTTTCCTTTTAGCTCTGTTTTTGGTATCCATCTCCTGGGGGAAATATCTGGCTTTTTAGCTTCTAAATGATCCACTGTGTTCACTAGCTAGTCGCTAACTTGGTTTGTCCTCCGTTTGGTGCTGGACAATGCATACTGTTGCTCTGAAAAATGCAAGCTCTACGACTAACAACTTACCATTACACATAGTCTTTTAATCCATTGTTATGATAAAAAAATATGAATATAGCAGCTTTAAATATATTAAATCATCAAGAGTACAAGGATGTTATCACCATTTAGATAACTGTTAAAACTAATACAGTCCTGATTGTGTTTTTTCTACACATAAAGACAGTTAATGTCTAATTTACATGGAGCTCATGAGTTAGTCAGAGTGGCAGTAAATGAATGGTCTCTCATGAGCATGTATTAAGATGTTAAATCACTCAGACTGAGCATTAAAAAATGAGATGAAAGTGATTCTGGTCTGTGAGGGAATTTTAATTTCTTTCCATTTATGCAGCTGTTGAATCACCAGAGAATGAGACCACGGACTGATTAGAAATGTGAGAATATTTGAATGTTGAACAGTTTATTAATCTCAGTTAAAATACATTTGATATCACAGTTTTTTGCAATTTTCTCTATACATCTTTTAGGGTGGAGGATTTTATGATGGAGGACTTTCAATTGCTGTGCATTCAAGGTGCAGATAAACACTAACACTCATTTACGATGGCGCAGCATCAGGACTGATTCTGGGTTCAATGTCTTGCCCAAGGACACTTCAACATGAAACTGCAGGGCCAGGGATCAAACTACCAACCTTCCGATCTGTGGGCAACCGCTCTTACCACCTGAGCCACAGCCGCCCCTAGTGTACCTTAATGGAATTCAGCCATTACCAACATTATTATCACCTTCTGGGTTTGACGAATAAAAACAGAGACACATGATTGACTTTTTGTGGCACCTCTGATTTAAAGTGCGAAGAACTACCAAGTTGACATGTACTTTAAAGTCATAATCCAAAAACATGTAACATGAGTTCTGCTACTACTCATGGAGAGTATACATGATCTAAGAATTTAACAAGATGCAGGCTGTTAAACAAATAGAAACTCTTATTTATAGGGATGTTTATTTACAAAAACCAGCAACAAGGACCTTCAATGAAACAGCACGGACTTTTGGATAGATGGCTGTCCACAGTTTAACCACACTGCCGACCTACAGATGCCCTGTCTACGGTGGCCCTGAAGGTCAAAACACGAAAGCATTTCAGAAAACACAAAAGCATTTCAGAAAACAACATTTTAGAAAACAAAACAACATTTCACAAAATTGTGCAAATACATCTACTAATGCTGCTGGACACATCTTCAGTGATGTTCCTGGAATCACTGGGTGTTTCGGGTCTTTCAACATCATACACTCTCATCCAGGCGACCCAGCTGAGGCTGATCAGACCCCAGCTTGTGTCCAGTTGGCGAATCTAGCTACTTTGCCCCCATGGATCTCCTCTCTTGAGCCATAGCCACCTTGAGGCTTTCTCTGCTGCTTTGGTGGTATTGTGGATGGCTCTTCTTCTCCTCACTCCATCGATGCCTAACAGACTGAAGGCTCTGAACAGGGAGACACCTTGCTCTCCATCCGGCTTCTCAACACTCACTGACCAGTCCCTTGTACTTGGCGAGCTTCCTTTCAAAGGCCTTTTCCAGGCGGTCTTCCTAAGGGACTGTTAGCTCCAAACACCTCAACATTTCAGAAAACAAAAGAACATTTCAGAAAACAAAAGAACATTTCACAAAACGACATTTGGTGAGACCCAAACCGGAAAAGGTAGGTACGTATTGGACAATGATTTCTTTCTGCTGATTGGATGCACTGGCTGTCAGTCTGTGACAAACGGTAGTTCTTCTTCTTTTGGATTTAAGACAGACTGGGTGCCTTGGAGCGCATTGCAAACGGGCTGGGTGAAGGCCAATATACTGTAGATCTGCTGGTGTGGTGATTATTAAATACTAATAATAATGTATTTCAGCTCGTACATGTACATGGTCACATAGTACCGGTAATTAATGTTACACAACAGCGTTTTCACTACAATGTGTTTCAAGGATAAAACGTGAGACGTTACTTTTGGTAAAGAGAAAGTTGGAAAAGAGGCGATGATGAGCCAGGGTAACTGGACATCTCCTTCATAAACAAGCACAATATGGAGTTATAACTGACCGGTATGATGTGTGTAAGGGTCTGAATGTGCATAACGGCACTGCGCTCTGATGCGGCACTTTAGAGGCTTCAGATTTATCACCATATCAGTCCAGCTGGGTTTAGATGCTGCTGGGATTTAATGAACTGAAGCAGAAACTTTTTATCCACTATAAAGCAGCTGTGGACAGCAAATACTGAATTGCCTTCAATGTAGACTGATTTACTTTTGTTATGTGACGTTATATTCTGTGCTGATTTTGGAAGAGTGTTTATTGAAATAAATTATTCATATTTTAAAGGTCCCATGGCATGAAAAGTTCACTTTATGAGGTTTTTTAACATTACTATGAGTTTCCCCAGCATGCCTATGGTCCCCCAGTGGCTAGAAATGGCGATAGGTGTAAACCGAGCCCTGGGTATCCTGCTCTGCCTTTGAGAAAATGAAAGCTCAGATGGGCCGATCTGGAAAATCCTCCTTATGAGGTCATAAGGAGCAAGGTTACCTCCCCTTTCTCTGCTTTGCCCGCCCAGAGAATTTGGCCCGCCCATGAGAAAGAGAGAGACATCTAGCCTATGACGCTTACAAAACAAAGGGATTTTATGGGTTGTTGTAGGCTACACTCCGAACCACAATATAGTAGGCTATAACAGCCGGCAGGACGCCATGCGCCCTAAATTGACTGTTTTGCGCTTAAGCAGTGCAAAGGCTCATGGGACTGTGTTCTGAATTGTTCCTGTCCTAGTTGACGTTTTTTAATAAGGTTTTGTTAATGATTTGGGTGTGCATTTATGTTATCTGGGTTTTAGTTTTGTGTGGTTAATTTAGTGTTCTTTTTATCTACATTTATTGGTGTTACCATGACTGAGACCCTGGTCTCTAGTATCATTAACTTGGATCAGTTGAGTCCTACTACAATTCATCTAAAATTATAACAGTGCCACACACAAACCTCTTGCAACATTAGCTACTACTAGTCCTAGCCATCTTAGCTGCCAAAAGCTTTATAACTTATAATTTCGTAGGCAACAACAACTCCACAAGTCAACTCAAGCGACTGAGTGAGCAGAGATAGTCCGAGACAGGTTATAGGAACTTCCCGACCCGCAGACTCAGAGCAGGAAACATTGCAAGCTAGTAGACCGTGGGACTAACTCGAGAACTCATGAGTCCTCGATGACTCATGAGTTGTCGTGAGTGTGAGTCAGTCAATCTCGAGAATCAGCCGGCTATGAGTCAATCTGTAGCAGACGAGCGAGGTCTCTCCTCGAGCTCAAGGTAAAGCAAATCCACAACAAAAGCCATTCTTTCACTTCTGAAATAACATACAATGTTCTGCACGTAGCCTAGCTAGGCCTACTGTAGGTCTGTAGTGTATAAATGTAGTATGTATAAATGCAATTAGGTCGAGCAGACAGTCCGAAACATTGCAAGCTAGCAATACTGACTCAAGTGACTCAAGTGACTCAAGTGACTCGCACAACCCGGATCAGTTTAGTGAGTGAATCAGAATAACCTGAATCCTTAAAAGGAATCGAGTTTGCCAGGACTACTTCAGGGCACCAGTCTGCCTTAAATCCAAAAGAAGAAGAAGAATTTCCGTTTGTCACAGACTGACAGCCAGGGCATCCAATCAGCAACAAGGAATCATTGTCCAATACATACCTACCTTTTCCGGTTTGGGTCTCACCAAATGTCGTTTTGTTCTTTGCTGTTGTGTTTTGTGAACTGTTGTTTTGTTTTCTAAAATGTTTTGTGAAATGTTTTTGTGTTTTGACCTTCGGGCCACCATACCTGTCTCTGTATCAACACTGACAGTCAGAGTTCATAGAGAGACAAACAGGGAGCCTTTGGCAGGTTTATTGTCCAAGATGGTGGGGGCATTCTTCGCTGTCACCGGCCTGCTCAGGACATGATTGCTGTTGGCGTGCGTCTTTTTCTTTGCCTTTGCCCTTGCTCTTGCTGTGAGTTATGACCCGAGATAAATCAACATTCTTCTTTTGGACGCAGCCTCTTTCCTGGAGCTGAATGTGGATGGGATATTGGTGGACTTCAGCAATGTCAACGCCCACTTGGTTTCCTCCCAACTTGGGCCAGAAAGAGAGGAGCAGGCAGCGAAGCTCCTTTTGGAAAGGCTTGTTAAAGTAAAAGTAGATGAACGGGTTGTAGATGTGGGAGCTTTTGGCGAAGAGGGCGGGGAACACAAAGCCCTCAGGAGCCATGTACTGGCTCCCCTTGTGGAAAATGAAGAGGAATGACACAATAGTGTACGGCGCCCAGGCAATTACAAAACCCAGGCTGATGCAGAAAAACATCTGGAAGAGGAAGTAACATATTACAGAAGATTACTACACTGATACTGTCATTGCGCTGTAAAAATGTGAAACTTAATGAATCATTTCTCATGAAGCACACTAGTAACAGAGGGCTGTAGTCCCATACAGCTTGTTTCCTAGGAGACTGTGCACAAGAGCAACAAGAGCATCTAATCTTTGCTCTTTCTAAGTGAAGTACTAGATAACGTTAACTTTTCATGCCTCTAAAATGTATTCAAATAAAAAAAAGAGAAAAACAATCAACAAATCCCTCCGTGGCTGACCTTTCTTAACCAGTAGACACATGCAACTTTGACAAAAAGTAGACATTGCTTTGTTTATCAGGTCACAAGCCAAAGAATTTGACTATCCAAATGGTTTGGTTGATTTGGTTAACTGTCTCCTAGGGCGTAATTTCCACTGGGGACAGGGGGGGACATGTCCACTCCACTTTTCAAACTCCTGTTTGTGTATTCGTTTGATATTATTTTATTTATAGGTCTCGGTGATCTGCCCCTATTTTAAACAATAAAGAAAGTAAGACATCTTTTTCTTTCTTATTTTCTGGAAGAATCTATAATTACGACCAACTTAATTATTTTCCGGATTTTGTATCATCATAGTCTCTAAACTTGTGTGGAAATGCAGGAAATATGATTCAAATAGAAAACCTTTTTTCGGCGGAGGACCCCCAGACCCCCTATTTTGTGTCCCCCCTACTTCTCACACCAAAGTTACACCCTTGACTGTCTCTATTATAAAATGTGTCCACCAGAGATCATTTCTAATTTTATCTAAATATAGTACAGTGTATATCTTGTTTACAATTCTTTGTATACTTCTAAGGAATTCTAAGAAGAAAAAATATGTCATGTAAAAAAGCTTTGTTTGCCAGACAAGAGGATCTATTTAGCAGGAAATTACCTTCAACCTCAGGGCTTTGTTAGTATATAGATCTAGACAAAAAACACTATTTGTATGGTTTTGCTTGTAGCCAATCACCGCAAGTGTTCTTCTATTTAATGCGACGTGTGATTGGCCCACTACCGCAGCAACTACAACCCATACAGTGTGTGGTGAAGTCGCGCCCACAGAATACATTTTACACAACTGTATGCTTCCATTCACATGATGGTTATCGAATGAAGTAGAATTAAAAAAAAGTACCCTATTGGTATTAGTATCCCTTTAAGGGTAACCCTATTGGTACTGGTACCCAGCCTTAATATGCACTGACACCAGAGCTGTTTTCAGATTATTTTGGGAAAAGTCAAGTCTCCAATCATGTCTCAAGTTGTTTAGAGAAAGTCCCATCATGTCTTTTCTTACCAGGTTAAAACCTGAGACTTAAATGTTTCTGTTTTCTACTTGAGTCTCAAACAAATTGATAGAGAGTCAAATCAAATCTCAAATAAGTTTTAGAGCAGTCAAGTCCAAGAGTATGTCTCAAGTCCTCATAGCTATATACCTAGATTTCAGGTAGTCACTGCTCCTGGCAAGGAAGTAGCCCCCCAAAAAACTTGCGTTTGCTCACCACGGAGAGTTGTTTTTCAGCGTATCGCCGGTTGTTGCAGATGTGTCTCGCAGACAGCAAGTGGGAGAAGCGAGACACCTTGTAGAGGATCTGACACTGGGACACCACGATGAGGAGGATAGGAACCATTGTGAAGCAGGCGAAGGAGCAGATGACGTAGAAGGCATCCTTGGCTGAGGTATGATAACCCCTCCAGGCGACAGTGCAGGACAGTCCGTACGGCTCAGGGACGTACTTGCCCCAGCCAAACAGAGGGAAGCTGGACCACACAGCAGCGATGAGCCAGGTGGAACAGCACACTATGTTGATGTTAGCTCCTTTCAGCCACACAGCTGTGAAAAAAAAACACTTAGTTATCCAATAGTATTACTGCTGAGTTACACATTGTATACATTCGATGTCTCAGCTGCCTTAGTGCCTAAAGGCACAGACATTTTGGCAAGTTTGCTTATTCACTTTCTTGTTAGATGAAAAAAATTGACTTTCATATTTGTGTGGAAATATGAAGCTACTGCCATCAGCCAGTTAGCTTAGCTGAGCATGAAGACTGAAAACGGGGGGAAATAGCTAGCCTGGCTCTGTCCAAAGGTTAAAAAAAAAAAAACGTCAAGATTTAACAAACAATATGTTTTAATTAGTGAGCTTTTGAGGTGATGGTAGGCAGATTTTGTTACATTTGGACAGAACCAGGCTAGCTATTTCCCTGTGTTTACAGTCCTTCTGCTAAGCTAACTAGCTGCTGGCTGTAGCATAACTTTTCCTTACAGACACGAGAGTGGTATCAATCTTCTCAACTAAATCTCAGCAAGAAAGAAAATACACTTCTACTATTTTTCACAAAATGTCAAACGATTTCTTTAAAAAAAACTTTATTTGACTGTTCTCTCTGCTTTCATCTTTGTCTCTCCTTTGTAACTAAAGTGAGTGAAATCAATGATGAATCCTTTGTTTTTGGTCATGTACAGTACACCGTTTTTTTAAAATATGGATGGTGTTATTTTTAACAAATTATTAGCTGATTTTTTATTAAGTGTAATTTTTTTAAGAAAAGTAAATCTCAAGCTATATGATTACAGAAAAACAAACCCAGCAGTTTTTAGTAAAAGGAGACACATCAGTTCTGTCAACATCTGGCTCTATCACGGTAACATCATTAATGTGGATATTTACGCATGCACAGACATGTTCTTTACACAGAAATTTTAGTTTAATATGACATTTGTGCCTTCTAAAAATAGTTGCTGAAGCATAAAAGATGAATTCTGATGTAACTTCTGACATCTTGACATAAGGAAGAAAGAGCAAGTTAAGTAAATAAAAAGGTTATGCAACGCCATGCCTTAATTCGCTTCACCTTCGCGTCTTATATGGAGCATGACGGGCTTTGTGGAAAGCTTTAGAGAAGGATTATTTGTTGTAAAACTACCAAACAATGTCTTAAGTAATTAAAATATCTGTATCTATGCTGCCCTTGAACCCTTTGTCAACATCCCTTCAAGCAACAACAACAAGCTGCCCTAACCGTAAACCGATCTGTGGCAGGTCTTCAGGTAGCGGATCATGCTGATGGCGGCGATGGTGAACATGCCACACAGGCCAAAGATGTAGCAGCCGAGGCCGTAATAAACACATGTGATGTTTTCTCCCAGCCAACCGTGGTGGAAAGAGGACAGGATGGAGAGCGGGTAGAAGCAGATGCAGCAGAGGAAGTCGACCACGGCCAGGTTGACGCACAGCAGCTCTGAGCCCACCATCTTCTTCCTCCTGCGGTAACAAATCACCAGAACCAGCCCATTTCCCAGAACAGAGAGCAGAACTAAAAAGAAGAGCAAAACATTATTTCTGCTCAAAATTCAAACTGCATTAACTGATTTTCGTTTGGCCACTAGGACAACAAGCACAATTAATCAAAGAACATCCTTGAAAATGAATACAGAATGCAAGTGCACACACACTTTAGTCTAATTACTCATACACAAGTGTAATTAGTCTAATGACTAAACATGCAAGTGCACATCCATGAATGGCAAACCTTGATCAAGGAGTTAGGTATAGAAGAGCTGAATTCAATTAAATTTGATTTTGAAAATTGAGCCATGAGCCAAAAATCAGTTTTTTTTACTTGTATTGAAAGAAAAAAAACCATTTGATGCATTATGATCCAAGTGCAGATTAAACATGTCAAACATTTTCTGTGATTAAACATGTATAGAGTTGTGGCCGGGGTAGCTCAGTTGGTAGAGCAGGCGCAGATGGAGTTGTATTCCTCTATGCAGAAGGGTTCGAGTCCAACCTGTGATGATCCTGCATGTCATCCCCCTCTCTCTCCCTTTTCATATCAAGCTGTTCTTTCCATTAAAGGCTGAATGTCCTGTAAAATCTTTAAACAAAAAAAAAAAAACGTGTGGTCTTTTTTCTTGTAAAGATGTGTTTAATTGAAAGACGCTTAGCCTACTTACAGTGCAATAACAATAAGTAAGATACATAAACGTTTCCATTTGTGTATATGAGAAAATAGATTTAAAAGAAAGGAAAACAAAAAATACAGCAACAGATACAGGCAATATGGTAGAAAAAGGTTATAAAAATAGTGATACATAAACTTACATACATATATAAATAAAAAAGTGATTATAACATAACATATAAACCTAACCATAAAAGAAAACATAAATAAAATAAGTAAACAAAATAGTCAAAGTCCTACTTTTCAAAAAGAAAAAGTGCTCTTTTACATTAAATACCAAATCAATTTGTTTCCTGTATTTCAGCAAACTAGCATCATTTCTATATTGTTTCGGCTATTTAGAATAATGATTTGGATTGTTTCGCTGTAAAATAAGTAGAATTTACATTTACATTTTTTTTTTTAACTTAACCTTGCCTATATATATTTCTGTTAGGCTTTATATGTCCTCTCTCTTGTCATAGTGTTTAATATGTTTTCAGGTGAGGCCTAAATGATAAATGTACGTACCGACGGAGAGGATGACCAGTCCAACACATATGTCAGCCGCTGGGGTCAGTTTGGAGGTGAAGGCAGAGATGGTCCGGTTGTCTTCAGAGGAGTTCAGAGCCATTGAGCTGTTTCTGACGATGTTGTCACGGCTAAAATCCGGACTCACAAAGTGAGATGTGTGCACCGAGGCTTTTATGCAGGCGGGTGTGTCACCATGGTAATTCACAGCGCGAGCTAACCTGCTCCGTGAAAAGCATGGAGGCGCCGCGCGTGCATGCTTTTAAACTCTCTGGAGGAAAAGGTGTTGCTCCTTCAGGAGGTACGGAGCCCCAGAGGCGACAAACGGACAGCATACCTATCTGATGGGCGAGGAAGGAACACCGAATGCTTGAATAGGCTAAAGATAGCGAGTTTAACCTCCAATTAGTTGGATTAGATCCTGTAAATGATATATTGTTTCCATTTATATATATACAAGCGTGTGTGTGTGTGTGTGCACAAAATGAGTATCATAAAAGATATAAATATTTTCAGTTTGCTGTACAAGAACGGTAAAAGCCCTAAATACTCCCAACCACCACCTACCTGAAAATCATTACTTAAAATTATACTTATTTGTGCACTCAAAATAAAGTAACCTATTTGTTTCTCCCTCAGTGAGCTGTAACATCATATTCATTATTTGAATTGGACCCTATACTTTTATAAACCTCAAATGATTCTGACACTGTCAGTGATCCAAAACAAAATCCAACATATTTCATAGCAGGAAAAGCACAAGAGGAACAAATAACATTTAACGATTGCCCTTTCCAGTTATTACTGCAATGCAGAGAATGAGCTGTAATTACAGGTTGTCATTAAATGAGCTGTAATGATTGCTATGGTAGAATCTTCTAGTTTCTGAAGAGCACCGATAACTATTACAGCTGCTGCTTGTTGTATTGGTATTGTAAAGGATCATAGTACTATTTCCACCACTGACTTTACACCTTATAAATATAAATAACTTCAAAGGACACATAAAAAGACAACCTGATAAAAATAAAGATTATGTACACATTAAGATTTTTTTTACTTTTCTTTTTTTTTTTAAATAAAGAAATGCATTTGTTATATACGCCGCCAACAATAACTTTTCATGGGGCACAATGCTGATGACAAACATTGCACCATATGCCCTCTTTGATGTGCTACAATTCAACACACTAAGTGAGAGGAGGGGGGAAAAAAAGACACTGATGGTTATGCTTTGAGTAGAAAGATAAAGTAGACTTTAATTGATGGTGAAACCTAAATAAGATCTGCGATTACAAAACAGGTTCCCCAAACAGTTTTATATAACGTCACAGAGGTTGGAATGCTGTACTGACAGAAAGGCATCAGAAAGACTGGACCTAAAAATATGAACTTATAAGAAGTTAGCTAGCAGACACTCAGGGTTCAGAGGGAACACCATTCAATTTAAAAAAAAAAAGTCGTTCCTATGATCTACGGCAGTCAGATAAAGTTTATGAATACTTTTATCAACTCAGCGTCAACGTCAGAATCTAAAAGCAAATGTGAGGTTATGAAGTCTGGAGATGCAGGGAGTGAACAGGCATTGATGGTAAAGATTACTTGGATTTTCTGGTGTTTAAGCGTTCATTTTTTTGATATAACTACTTCATATTGAGCCATGTTTGGATATTAAAACGCACAATACACAACATCAGCCTCAGTGCATTGCAAAATACCAGATAAGTGGTAAGACAAGTGTACGTCTTTGCTTTTCAGCTGTGACAGAAAACCATTTATGTTCCTAAGCACTGACTGCACTTTTCCTAGACCACGGAAACAATATACTGTACAGAAAATCTTAAATTGAGTGGCATATCCCTTTAAGTAGCCTCCAAACTAACATATACACATATATGCACTCAACAAATATACACTCGAGCGCATCCCATCATAATCTATCTTCAAAATGAAACATTCAAAAATATTTGCCATGTCAAAAATATAGTACTGTAGGTCTCATATGTTTTTATTTCTTAATCTACTACTTTTAAAAGGAATAGTTCAACATTTTGGGAAATACTCGTATTCAATTTCATGCCGAGAGTTAGACGAGAAGATCGACACCTCTCATGTCTGCGCGGAAAATATGAAGCTACAGCCAGCAGCCGGTTAGCTTAGCTTAGCATAAAGACTGGAAAAAGGGGGAAAAAAAATTGCTAGCCTGGCTCTGTCCAAAAGTATCAAAATCTGCCTCCCATCTCCTCTAAAGCTCAATAATGAGCATGTTTGTTTAATGAATATGAACAATCAAATGTAAAAACAATTCAGGAATAGTCCAGTGCGTAACGGCCCCTTAAAATGGTAAATTGAGAGTTTTACACGTCGTTGGGGCTGCATTGGTGGGGGCGTGTTGTTTAAGGTACCAGTGAGACAATGAAATATGCTCCAGGAAATCCAGGTGGAGCAACAGAATAATGTGTTTAAACGGTTTGTAATACCCACAGACAGGATTTTATACCTCTGGAAAGTAAAAATAAGTACTATTTTTTGTAAAATAACTATTTTATCTTTGGTCACAACAATTGTGAGGTAATCTACCAGGAATGTGTGCCTGCATGTATGTGATTGGCCAATGCAGTGCCTTGCTGGATGACTCGTTTTTTTTCCAGGGCTCAAGTTGGTCTGAACACAGCTTTAGAAAGAGCCAGGCTAGCGGTTTCCTTCTGTTTCCAGCCGTTATGCTATACTAAGCTAACCAGCTGCAGACTGTAGCTTCATATTTGCAGTACAAACATATAGAGCGGTATTAATCTTCTCATCTAATTCTCAGCAAGAAAGCCGATAAGTCTGATCCCCAAAATGTCGAAACATTCATTCATTTCCAGTCAGGCTGAAAAATGTTTCCATCCTTGAAAGCCCTGTCTCAATATTTTAGTGTAATCTTATAAATGCAGGTGTTGTGTTACACCTGTTAGCTTCACGTTTTGACCCAGATAAAAAAAATATTTATCAACACCCGAAACAAAACAAAATAATCTCACAAATATGACATTGACCCTAATTGTGAACAAGTTTTAACTTCATAGTCCTAACTAGAGACACTTACAGAGATATCAATCTGGGATTATTCTTCTTTAGGATTCATCTTTTTTTGGCCATGCACCTCCCATTCTCTAGCTGTCCTGTAGCTTTTGCTCCCGATAACACTCCTTTTCTATACATCAATGGACACTAATTATCTAATTATGGATCTGGTCCCATCTGCCCCCAAATACTCCCAAAGTCTGCAGTTCCCTTCTTCCTTAAGGTTTGCACCCAAGTGTTGGCAGCAACAAGGAAAAGCACATTAAAAAATAGACATCTTTAAATAGCTATTCAGCTTGTCTAAGTGCAGCACAATCGGAAACATTGAATTCAAGTCATTATTTTCTCCCCTCCTAAGTACAATGAATATAACAAAAAAAAAAAAAAAAATCATTTTCAGTTAAGAAACTAAATGTGAAAGGATAAATCTTTGATCAGACAAATAAACAATATACTGCAGCCACACTGTAACATCCAAAAATAGTCTTAAGTTGAAATATATAATTTTTTTTTTTTTCTGCCAAAGAAATTCTAAGTAACTCTAAGTAGATTTAATATACTGTTGAGGTGTAATTTGTGTTTTTCTGCCTCGGTTAATCCTCTCCTGACAGTCCTGAACACAATGTCAAACCGTTACGGAATAAAAAACTGACATCCGGTGTCATTTGGCACATGGGGTGCTCTCACTGGCTGCCACACTGACGTCAGGATCTTTGACCTCAGGATCTTTGTTGTCTGTGGCGACGGCTGCAGCCTCAGCGCTCTTGTCTTGGTTGTCATTATTACTATTGTTGTTGTTGTTGTTGTTGTTGTTGTTGTTCTGGACACAAGGGAGCCCGCGGCTGTTGTTCTGGAACAGATTGGTGTTGCTGAGCCTCAACTCGTCCAGCTTCTTCCACAGCTCGTCCCTCTCCTGCTCCTTCTTCTTCTCCCTGGGAAGACAACAAAATATTAAAAGCAAATGACACAAATTCTGGCCATCAATTGAATATTTTGTCACGTTTCCAATATGACAATTAAGCCCTACAAAAAAAAAAATCTTCTTAGGTGTCCCTGACTTTTGCGAACCCCTCAAAAGACTTCTTTGAACATCACAGAGACTGCCAAATGTAAAACTAAGCAGTCTGCACTCATCCCCGCAGTGCAAGACACCATAAACTAGAAGCAACTAGTAAACCTGGCAAGGGACGCCTCCTCCAAACTTCAATCCAGTGGTTCTAACCATTGGGGAAATGGCATGACCGAAAAAAAAACAGTTGATGCTCATTGACCAACACATCAGGCAAATTCACTGTCAGTGAGGCAGGTAAAACTAAAAGTAAGTAACTTTAATTTGCATTTCTAATTTGCAACTCTCATTTGCATAGGAATCGAGACCTTTTGCTATGGCACTCCTTGAGCTCCTCAGATCCTTGAGATATATCTAGAGTCCACCTGTGGCAGATTCAGTCGAATGGACATGATTTAGAAAGATCCCACAATTCACAGTGCTTGTCAAATCAAGTTAACATGTGGTTTTCAAGGTGAATATAACTGAAAGGGTTTAACTGGCAGGTAAAAAAACCAACAGTACTTTGGATCCTGAGGAGCAGGTCTAAAAGATGCTACACTGATTGTTTCTTTAAGAAAGAGAAGTTAACATTTCTTAGATAGAGTTCATGACAAACTGTTTTTGTGTCATCAGGGACAACTACAGAAATTGGCCCAGTTGGTGTTCAACATTATGAGATAATCTGTCTGATTCACAGTCCATGCTGTTACTTACTGTTGCCTGTCTGCTTTATAGGAGGAGGTCAACTCATCAAACAGCGTGCAGTTCATCTCCATCAGTGTCTTCAGCACGTTGTAGACCAGAGCTACGATTGTCCTGCAACACAGCAGAGATACTTAGCATTAAACATTACACTCATGAACAGTGGACATCAAGGTTTAACTCGGTGTCTTCCGTCAGTGTTCATTCAGTGGTTAGGTCACGTATGGGGAATATGGTGAATATTATGTCATCATCATCAACAACATCAGCACCACCACAAACAAAATTCCTTTCACCTCCGTTGTGTTAATGTGGCTGAATAAATCTCAAAACCTGCGTTTATTGAACCAAAACTATCTGCATGACTGGATACCACCAGGGTTGAGGGGGAACTGTAAAACAAGTGAACTGATCGTTAAAAGAATATAAACGTAACTACCCAGCCTAGTTATTTCACAAAAAAATAAGCTTCATAAATTTAGGAAAATCTGGCACTTTTTCTACAGTTCTCTGGATAACAATGATTAATCTGTACAGAGAACCTGACACTGTTGAAGGAACTGGATGATATCTTGATCACTTGTTATGGAATTGGATGAACTTTTGACTGTAATTCAGGCTGTGCGGCTTACATTTTCTTCCTCTTGTGTCTTAAGATCTTTTATCGTTATCATTTTTAGTATTATGGTTTTCATTCTCGTCTTCTTTGCTTTGTTCGTCTCATGGTACAAGGAGAAATTGTAACTTTATATGCGTTATTGCTGTGTTTGTGCCTAGATAACTTCAATAAAAACAGTTAAAAGCTGACAGAAGCATCTTCAAATAACACACTCATTACATGAATTCTAGATAAACAATAATTAGGAAGGAAGGACTGGTAAAAAGAAAAGAAAGAGATATACAGGAAAATATATGCAGAGGTTAATATTAACATTATGTCCGAGCACAATAGTAAGGCCGTGTGAGACATCGTGCCATGCCGTGTTAACACAGTTTAAAGAGCATCACATGACGGCAACTGTACAGCAGGTTTCTGTGCATCGATGTTCATTCTTGAACAATATTTCAAATCCAATAGTTCCAATAGCTAATTATTCCCACGTGCGGTTGCATCATTAAATGGACCTTTGAGCTCAGATTCTCTCTGTAATACGGTTTATTTTTTATAAAGCAGAGGATCGGAATCTTCTGGTGTTACCATGATAATCTATCTCAGCACGTGTTACTGTATGTAAATGATTAGTTAGACAGCTCTGCCAAAACAAATGTCTCCAGACTGGAGTACTTACGGATTCCAGTGCTCTTTGGAGATTCTGTACAGGCTACCAAACATGATTGGAAGGACTTTGTCAATGTTCTCCTCGATGAGGCTGAGAATGTACTCGTTATTCCAGAAGTACAGTGCTCGCTCGGCTACCTGCGAGGACAGAGACAGAAAATTACATTTCATTGCATGTAATGTAAATACTGTAGGTGACGCTTTTATCCAAAGCGACTTCCAATAAGTGCATTTAAGCATATAGGTACAAAGTCAAAACAGCAATTATCATAAAGAAGAAGTACATTAGCTTCAAATAAGCCACATAAACTACGAAGTGCCACATGTGCAATTTATTAAAAGTGGTGCAATCCCGGACATGTGAATGTGAAGGTTTCTGTAGCCCGGACATTGAACTGCAGGCTGTGGGGTTGCGTCCGTACTATCTGCAGAGGGAGTCAACATCCGCCATAGTGATCGCGGTTTACATTCCACCATCTGCTGATGCGGAGGCAGCTGCTGATGTCATTCACACCACTGTCTCACAACTTCAGACGCAGCAGCCCAATGCCTTCATGGTTATCACTGGGGGTTTTAATCACATTTCACTGGACAAATCACTCCCGGACTTTCAAAAATATATTAATTGCCCCACTAGAGACAATAAAACTCTGGACCTCTTGTATGCAAATGCCATGGATGCATTTAGTGCCACTGCCCTCCCCCCCCTTGGCAAATCGGATCACAACCTTGCCTTGCTGTCTCCTAAGTATGTTACTCTTGTCCAGCGGCAGCCTGTCCACACAAGGACTGTGAGGAGTTTTTAAATTCCAGCGGATGATATGCACACGACTTGTCTTCCTGACTGTATAGGCAAGGGGGTAAGTGAGCATCTGGAAAGCGTACCTCCTATGGGGAGATTGTAGGCTAACAAGCCATCACCCGCCGTTAGCATCCCATTGACTGCCATTCATTTTGGCGTCACTTTGACAGAGAATAACTTTACATCTGAAGCGAAGACTCTATTTGTCCATTGTTTATTTCTAAAGAAACACGACAATGTATAAAAGGCTCCATTACCTTGTATCTCACATTTATGGCTCCGTAGCAGACGTTTTTGTAAAAATAGACCAACAATTGTGTCATCACCACGCGACTTACTGTCGCATAGTAGAGGAATTACCGTATAGTACAGGAGAAGCTCGCAGGCAGTTTCGACTTACATTCGCTGTTTTAAGTTTAATTACTAATGTTAACTAGCATTTTAAGCAGTAAAATTAGCCTGCACTTTTTATTTTACTATATCTCTTTACATAAATATTTTTCCTACTTAAAAACTAATTTCAAAAAAATAAATTCGAATGGTATTATAGGTCGATACCGTGGGTGCTAGACTGCCAGTAGGCTACATTCATTTAAAATTAAACATTGCAGTTGTTGCTAAGTGGAGCGTGTGAGCGCAGTGGTTACGTGTCAGTTAAACTTCTCATCTCCAATCCTATCTGTATTTGTGAAAAGTGGCGCTGTCCGGAGTTGAAAGATAGCCTACCTTATGGCTTTATTATCGAGGTAATAGGCGTGTGTGTTCGTGTCGGCCGCTGTCCATTTCCTGGGTTGCTGCTCTCCCTGTCTGCTCCGTGGCCGGTGTGTGTGAGTGACAGCCCGGTCAGCGAGCTTGTTACATTACGCCCACAATCTCTCGTGGAGCATTATAACTTTGAAAAACCACAGGTTCCAGTTAATCTTATAATGGATATGTGTGTTGTGTTATTTAAACAAACGATCGGGGAACTAAACGCCTCTTGTCCGTGAGTGTCCTGATAGAGCTCCAGCCAGTTCACAGCGGGTCTGTGAAAGTGGACAGGCTGACCGGCATGCCAGCGACCCCGGCAGGCAATGGCCGGCGGTCACTTCAGACTGTGGAGCTTCTGAAATCCGACACAGTCGGACTAAATTTGCAATTAGCCATTCATTTTCGTAAAACGGCCCATATTTGAGCTCTACATAGTTGATTTCTCGCATAAAAAAGTCTCAGAGGTGAATTTAGTAATGAAATAGCAGACGAACAATGTATAAAGTTTCCAGCTCCGCGCCTGCCTGCAAAGACAGCCCTAGTATACTGCACATTTAAAGACCAGGCTGCAACAGAACAATATGAGGGAGGTGTGGACAGGGATGTAAGAGATCACCGGGTGTGGGGGTAGAAGAAGACAAACACCAGGCAGCCATGACAGAGCAAACAAGCTGACATGTTACTTTAACAGGTTTAGCTCATAGCCATCCCCTGCCTCCTCTACCACTCCACCAACACCCACACACTGCCTCCTCCCCTCCCTCTCTTGCTCCCACCTCACTCCCCTGTGGTTGCCCACTCCCCCCACCGCTACAGTACATTTCATCTCCCCCCACAGACACTTCAAGCACCCCCCATGATTTTCAATCATACATGGCCAGGTGAGGAGAGAGCTGGAGAGGCTTCACCAGCGCAAGGCTGCCGGCCCAGACGGCATCAGCCCCAGGGACCTGAAGACCTGCGCCAGTCAGCTGTCTGTTGTTCTCCAGTATCTTTTCAACCTGAGCCTGCAGAGGGTGCCGCTGCTGTGGAAGATGTCCTGCCTTGTGCCGGTCCCCAAGAAGTTGACTCCATCTGGCCTTAAGGACCCAGTGGCTCTCACATCCCATCTAATGAAGGTGTCTGGGAGTGGATGACGCTGTCATCCATCTTCTGCAGCGAGCTCATTTGCACCTGGATGGCGGTGGCAGCACTGTGAGAATCACATTTTTGATTTCTCCAGTGCATTCAACACCATCCAGTCACTGCTACTAGGTGAGAAGCTGCAGCTGATGGGTGTCGGTGCACCCACAGTCTCCTGGATCACTGACTACCTGACAGGCAGACCACCGTTTGTCCATCTGGACCGTGTTCTGTATGATGTGGTGATGAGTGGTACGGGGGCTCCACAGGGTACTGTGCCGTCTACTTTTCTGTTCACATTATACACCACAGACTTCCAGTACAACTCAGAGTCATGTCACCTACAGAAGTTTTCTGACTCTGCAGTTGTTGGGTGTATAAGGGATGGACAGGAGGGAGAGTACAGAGCGCTGGTGGACAACTTTGTGGAGTGGGCTGGTAAGAATCACCTGCTGCTGAACGTGGACAAGACCAGAGAGATGGTGATTGACTTTAGGAGGAAGGGAACGGCTCCACAGCCCCTTTGCATTCTGGGGGGAGATGTGGACATGGTTGAGGAGTACAGATACCTGGGTGTCAACATCGACAACAGGCTGAACTGGAAAATCAACAGCACTGCTGTTTACAAGAAGGGGATGAGCAGATTCTATTTCTTAAGGAAGCTGAGCTCCTTCAGCGTGTGCAGCAGAATGTTGGAGATGTTCTACCAGTCTGTTGTGGCCAGCGCTCTGTTCTCCTCCGCCATCTGCTGGGGAAGCAGCATCGGAGCCAGCGACACAAACGGACTGAACAAACGGATCAGGAAGGCTGGCTCCGTAATTGGCTGCAAACAGGAGGCATTTGAAGCTGTGGTGGAGAGGAGGTCCTGAACAAACTGTTATCTATCATGGATAACCCCGACCACCCTCTCCACCCCACACTGGTCCAACAGAGGAGCAGCTTCTCTAAGAGGCTCCGTTGCACGGACCGCTACAAGAAATCATTCCTACCACAGGCAATAAAACTTTTTAACACTTCATCACTGAGTGTTAGATAAGACCCATGTACAGTACATCGCAACTGCACTAAGTGCAACTTGCACAATAGGGTTACTTTATTATTTACTTTATTAATACTATTTAAGTAGTTGTACATTTGTTTCCAACTTGTATATATTTTAAATATTTGTTCTTGTATTCTATCCTATTTATTATTTCATGTATATTGTTTCCTATTATTTCATGTATATTCTGTACGTGTGCTGTGTGTCTGATATTTTGCTGCTGTAACACTTTAATTTCCCATTTTCCCATCTGTCTGTCTATCTATCTAAAAAACCCTTTCAGACAAGCAAGTCGTAAATGTCATGGCAATGTCACATGCTGTGTCTGAATAAGCGCCCGAGTCCCTTAAAGGTCATGACAATAACCTCTTTCTGATCATTTTAATGGATGTAGTTTGTGGTGATGTTGAACTGTACTATACAGAGAGGTATTTCTGTTAGCCAACCGTGATTGATATAAATGGAGTGGACAAAATATCAGAAACACCTGTCAAAGGTTGTAGAATGATTTGAACTGTCTAGGGCTCTACCGCATGCCATTTTGTTTTTACATTCAAAACTTCTATTAAGGCTTTCGAATGAAGGTTCGAATGACCCTAAAAAAAAAATTTGGTTTGGTTATATAAAAATTGATGGTGCTGCTAGACCGCCCCGTTAATACAGGTGTGTGCCTCCCTTTGTGTGCAGCAAGCGGTAAAAAAAAAAAATGTTTTTGAAAGGCTAAACGCCAACAAATATGGATTGAAGCAGCTACTTAATTTTTCAATATTTTGAATATTCAACAATTTTGACCTTTGGACTTTACAATGCTCTGGAGTTATTATAAATGTTTGGATCACACAAGTCGGAAACAATCTTACGCAGCCACCACTGGGATCTAATTCTACAAATAGTTTAATACTAATAATATTAGTGCCTCATCTTTATCTGCAACTGTGCAGAAATACTGGATTTAAACAGAATGAATAGAAAAGCAAATAAATGCATAAATAAAAACTGCGCAGCATTTGAATGATGATTCAGAATTCAAATGTCAATGCTTTAAACTTTTCGGTACAGCCCTGTAACTGTTTGTATGTTAGTGTCATAACGTACCTGAAAATGTGGATTGGCAACACATTTAGAGATCTGTTTGAACAACGGCTCCTGGATTTTCTTGAATTGTGTTGGCTCAATAACATCTAGAATCTCCTCAATTTCACCCAGGAACATCACCTAAATAGATCAGAGGTGCAGAACGCGAAGCAACACTAAGTATAATCTGGTTGACAATTGTGGTAAGTGTAAAGTGTAATTATACAGACATGCAGAATACCTCTTTTTGGCTGCAGGTTTTAGGCCAAAACTTCAGCAGCCCACGGATCACCTGCACAGAGAAGATAGAGAATTTCATGAGAATTTCTCCCCAATGTCTGAAAAAACAAGCCTCCAACAGTCTGTTTGAGTGGGTGGTTGCTGGCACCCACTACACATTTATCTGCAGTGTTGACTAATTTAGTGCTCGAGGTTTTGCGCTTTCTGTGGGAGGAATGATAAAAATAACCAGTACCGGTTCAGTGAGTGTAGGATCTTTCTCCAGGAACTGGACCACACAGTAGGCCAGCTGAAAAAAAGACACAATAGAAAAAGAGTAAAAGTACACATTGTTCCCAAAAACTGCATCTGATAAATACTGCTTAGAACATCATCTGAAAAAATATATCTTGTTTAATATGCATTTAGAAATAAAACCTATGATCGATAATAATTCTTATACATTCCCACCATGCACCCAACACTGAAACACAGTAATAATCATTGAACCCGTGCATTTCCACTTCCAAGCCACCAGGAGGTGCTATAGTACAGAGATTACAGCATGGCAGTGTCTAATCCTGCAGAGACAATCTTTAGTAACAGCTATATACATCTCCAATATTTCAAATATGCTCTGTGCAGCTCAATAATAAAAACAAGATTGTAACACGATATGCAGCCAAAAGTAATATGAGTTATAACTATAATATAATTAATATAAAAGACAGTTTCTCCTACCTGTGCATGGAAAAGGGCCAGTCCTTTAGCTGTATGTAACGGGATGAGCACCTTCATAAGGAACTGCTTGTGCTCTGCCTTCAGAGGCAACGCAAACCCATTGATGATACTATAAACAGAAAAACAGCAGGACGATGTTAGATGGATTACTGTGCAAAAAGGCAAACACACAACCTGGACTGTTACAGTAAAGCTGTGACAGAATAAAGACCAAGTTTGTAGTAGGGCTGTGCAATTATTTGAATTTGAATTTCGATTTTGGCTACAAACGATCACCAAAATAGTACAGAAAAAAAGATTATTTTGCCATGTTCTGTTTTGCAAGAACACTCTTATTTTGTCTTGTGTTCTGACACGGGAACACGCACATCCACACCACAGGGAGGCAAGTCGTGTGCATATCATCCGCTGGAATTTAAATATTAAGCGCAAGTAAAGATGGCAGAAGGAGGGCAGCCACAGCAGCGTTTGGTGAGCAAAAAAGGCAAAACCAACTCTGTTGTCTGGGAACAGATAACATTAGCTAACCCTGCGGTCCTTCTGCCTTTGCCTCCCCGCTGCAGTAGACGTTGTATTCCCCCCCGACACGCTGTATTCCCTTACTGTTTAATACTTTTTCCAGCTTAATGGGGGTGCATACCGCTCAAAACCAACATGAAAAAACATAGTAATGTTCCATCAGCATTTTGTTTTGTTGTAAAACTGTGTGTAAAATGAGCAGTGACGTTAAATCACCTGTTTCACGTAATGTTATTCTAAGGTACCATCTAGGTGCTGGATTTTTCCAAGCCCACTGACGGCGACATTATTGTTCATATTTTGGCACAATGTTTAGTAATGACAGTAGTAGTGGTCATAGTGAGTGAAAATGTGATGTGAGATGCACATTGTGTTATGTATCTGGAATTGTTCATTAGCTGCGTAACGTTGTGTGATATCTGTAAAGCTGAACCGACTCACAGTAGTAAAACAGATTTTATTCCAATCCAAAGACTCTTTCTGTGAGATAAAGGACTAACAGATTATACCCTGGACACTATCCATTATATCCAAAGGTTAATGAGTAATTGTATTAAATAATCATGATTTCAATATTGATCAAAATAATCGTGATTATTATTTTTTCCATAATCAAGCAGCCCTAGTCTCTAGGATACTGATTACAGTTTTTCAAATCCATCTTTCTCTGAGAGTGATTAAAACTTCCAAAAAAAAGTAAGTGTTACTAAATATACAGAAAGGACAGAAAGTACTAGGGGTGTCAAGATTCTCCAAATCCACGAGTCAATTTGACTTTCAATTTTAAAGCCTCTGAACACCCACACAAGGGTTTCAGTTATTCTGGCTGATTAGACCTCTGCTCAGGTTGAAGGTAGACCGGAGCTTAGATGGGAATTTATTAGGTCACAAATCATTCCTACCAATACGAATGATAACACTGTCATTTGTCCTGCCCTAAGAGGTGCAACAAAGCTAACAAGAGACTCAGAAAGATGTCATCAATCAGTCTTTACACACCCACACAGTCCTGGGAAGAGGTCCAATCAGCCAGATTAACTGAAAACAACCGTGTGGGTGTTCAGGGCCTTTGATGTCACAATTCTATTACATTTTCGATTTAAACAGGGTTTTTTTTCCAACAGAGACAGCAATGCCACAATAAGAGCCACTAGATGGCAGAAGGGTACTTTGCAACAACAGTTTGAGTTTCTCAGAGTTTACAAGGTGCAATAGAATGCACCATTCGTTTAACAAGGTGCACATGAATGCACTATGGAGTCCCGTAGGAGCCCACATGCTTTACCTTTGTTGTTTGTATACATAACTCACTCACAGGAAGGCAAAATGTTGCCACACCGGTGACATCAGGGAAGCAGGAGGATTTTCCAGTTCTGTTGTTTCTCTATTATCTCCGACAGCGGCCATTGTGTCTGGAAAAGTCAACCTGCAGGCTAAAGGTAAGCTAACGCTACCCTGTGTCTTTAGCTGCATGCTACCAGGTGGTAAGCTATGCTCTGTCAGTTTTTTTTCTTCAGAAGTACAGGGGGTAGAGAGAGAAAAAAATACTGGGGGAAATTGGTTTCGAAATCAAAAGCTCATTTCGATGTATTTTTTATTTAAAATTGAAAATTGTGATACCCCTAGAAAGTACCCAAAGCCAGTGGCTAAAAGTTTAACTTTTTCTAATGCAATCCAATATTTTACAACATAATGTGTTTACCATCTACTGAACGTGTTATGAAGAAGTCTAAGTTTTGTTTAGAGACTCAGCATTTAAACACAGAGGCTATTATTGGTGATAGTATTGACCAAGCATTAATACTCACCTCCCCAGGATTTCTAGCAGCTCAGCAACGCCGTTGAAGTGCTCAGTTTCATAGATGAACCTGCAACAGAAATTATTGATCACATGAACCCAACAGAGCACACTGATCAGAACAATTGACTCAGGCTGCTCCCAATACGGTTCCTTTCAAATATCGTCACTCGATTTGGGTTTTAGAAATAAAATGTCACTGCGGTCCCATGATAGGCAGACCAAACACTCTATTATAGCCTGTATATGAAGTTTTATGACTTGTACCCAAAACAGCGTTTAGGCTTCCACGAAAGTACAGCCTATACAGGAAATAGGGATCACTTGTTTATTCTTTATCAATAGACTGCAAGTTCTTTATTTGATAAGAATTCCCATTTAAATACCTGACTAAGAATGACTTGGAAAAAATAAACATATTTAGCTGGAGACCTTAAAGCGACTGCTCTTATGCAACTAAATGATCCAAACATCAATCGCCTCCTCTGTTTGGTAACCCATTTCCATTTTGCTGTGTAGCCATGGTATGTACAGACAGAGCCTGACAACTGTGACACTATTTTTATTCTCAGTGGCAGATGGTCAAAGTGGGTGCACCCGTTTGCCACATTGCCTGTTGGAAACGACATCAAGTACCCCGTTTCAATCACCTAAAGCCCATTGTCACGCATAACAGGAGCCGTAAAGAATCAACACACTGCTGTTGAGAATATTTATCCTCTCCATTTTAGAACGCTGGGATTAATCTTTATGTGCCTACATAATGTAATGACATGAAGAGAAAATTGTGAAACAAAAAAAAGACCCCCCTCAACATGATAGGACATCAAATATGTTTTCTTGTCACATTGGTTGCCTTTTGAACATTTCACTCACCGCAAGAAAATGTTGTTGATCTGCTTCCTGATGAAGGCACGCAACCCCAGGAACTTTCCATAAATCCGATGCAGGATGGTCTTCAGGAAGTCCCTCTCCCTCGGGTCCTCGCTGTCGAACAGCTCCAGAAGCTGAAAGGACAAACACACACTACTTCAGTTTTCATTTTTTCCTGATTCATTTGAAAAGGGTTTTTAGTGAATTGATAATATCTATCTTTTATCATGTCTCCACAGTAGGGCTTTTAATGAATATCCAAATTGTAAAAAAAAATCTGGGAGTTGAAAATGAATATTCAATTGTGAAAAAAAAAAGCATCAGTACTGCGGCTGTCTACCTCACGCCTTCTCACACTGCTAATTGTATTTTTATGCATTTATATACTGTGATTAATTTGTTACCACTTAAGCATTTGAATGAATTGGTTGAACATGAATACAATTTCTCTTTGTACCATTTAAAATACTTCAAAATACTTTAAATAAATATTAAAGGTTATGGTAATTACTTATTGTGAAATTAGTTATCTGCCACATCTAGGCGATCAGTGAAGAGGACTAGAAATAACCCTGAAAAGATAAATCAGCATTAGGGCTGAAACAATTAGTTGATTGACAGTAAATGAATTGCCAACTATTTGGATAATTCATTCATTGTTATTTATCAAGCAAAAATGCCACATTTCCTGGCTACAGCATCTCAAAGGGATCAGCTGCTAGTGTGTTTTTTTTACATTATTGAAGATTAAATAGCTATTATTTAGACAGAAAATGCAACTTAAAGACATCGCCTAGGGCTCTGGGCTCTTCGGTAAAACTTGCATCCTTACTGACCAGACAGAAGAAATGAAGTTGAAATGAAGTTGATCAATAAGGACGAAATGGGAAACTGACATTGAACTTGACGGCAGAGTATAATTCAGACATGCTGTGTATGCCTGAGGTAACGTCAATATTCAATCACAATAGGTCACACTGGGATTTGAGTTTTCTCAGGAGCCTGACCAGTACCTGCCCCAGAATAGCCCAGTGGGTCCATATAAACCAATCATTACTCTGCAACGTGTCGTGTATCTGTAGTTAGACACAAGGCACAATCATAAAGGCAGTTTGCTTAGAAATATTTAGGAAGAGAACACAAATGAACATGAAGTTCATTTTATAGTTAGGATAGAAAGATTATCTACTGTGAGAATAACCAAGTCATTACTGAAATTAAATGAGTAATTCCCTGACTAAAAGCCTCTCTGTCCACCAAATATGATTGAGATTAAGACTTTACAAACGGACAGAGACAACAAGTGCAACCATGTGACAAAAAGGGATGTGTATAAGTATTACCAATAATAATAATAATAATAATAATAATAATAATGACTATAATAACTTTTAAGCAACCAGCGGTTTTCTATTTATTTATAAAACCTCAGGCTCCATCTTACATTTGCTGGACAAGCTCATGTTTAAACCTCAGGTTCATCTGTACTACGTGAAGCCTGTTTAGCAGATTAAAAGCAAAATCATTTTGTGAGAAATGGACCTTAATGTTATTTTATATATTTGAATACCTTTTCCTACACTGTGTGTATTATGATAACTGAGTTAATCAAACCAAGGGCCGTCTTTCCATGGCTTTATAGCCACCTAAACCTCAACCACCTTGTTCCCTTTGCTCCAATCACAGTCCTCCTTTTCTTAACCTAGAGTGAGTAGGCAACAGGCCGCTATTTAAAGTTCCCCCACGACACACACTAACATCATGGAAAGTTGGTCCAGGCACCTCGGATGTGGCCCGGCCAACATTCCTGGCCCCGTGGTCCCCCGTTAGCTGCTGCTTGGCTCTGCAGCTTCACATGAGAAGTGAAGCATTCCTGCAGTAGGTGGGTACTGAGCAAGGGCAGATGTAGCTGAGCTACAGCTTATTAATGGTTAGACTCATCCAACTAATCATACTTTAAGTCCCAAAACACGTAACAAAGTGACCATCTGTAACAGCCAATGGCAGCTGCCAAAGGCTGCGGCGATTAATCAATCAATAGTTTAGGTAATTTCCCAAACAAAATGGCAAAAACTCAAAGTTAGCAGCTTCTTAAATGTGAGTATTTTCTGGTTTCCTTACCCTTTTATGATAGTAAACATATTATCTTTGGGTTTAGGACTCTTGGTTGGACGAAAAAAAGACATTTGAAGATGTTATGCTAAACTCTGACATTTTTCATTCCAAACAATTAATCAGTTCATTCAGGAAATAATCTGGAGATTAATAGATAATGGAAATAATCTGTAGTTGCAGCCCTAGAGCTGTCACAACACGGTTAGCTCAACAGCCAGCTAGTTTTCTCTTTGAACATATAATTATGACACTAATTATCTACAGACCTACAAGACATCTAGATCAATGCCTGTAACTGACAACTTTGAATTAGTTTAATAAAGTAGGTTAACTGTGAACCTATTGATACATTTACACAATCATCATGAAAAGTCATGCTAAATGTTTTCAAAATAGACTCCTACCTGCAGAACAAATTTCTGATCAATGTGGCGCTTTGCAATGCTGGGCTGGAAGTCTGGATTCTCTAGAAAGCGTAGGAGAAACTCATAGACCAGCTGGAAGGAAAAGGGAAAAAAATAATTAATAGAAATACCTTGCAATTTGTAACTACAACAACACACAATGTAATGTAAAGGATGTTAAGGACAGACAGGCTGTATCGGATCCTTACTTGAACGTGAGGCCAGGAAGCCTCTAGAGTGGGTTCATCCTCCTCTGGGTCAAAATCAGGGTTGTCGCTTGGTGGAAGAGTCCGGAATATATTGGTGCAGATCTGGATGGGAGGAGGAATAAAATCATTAATAAATTGAAATTTATAAAAAACAGAAAAAAGGTTTAACATCCCGGGACAGCATTGCTAATGAAATAACCATTTCTTTTTTCTGGGACAGATTATTATGACTACACTATGCCTATCAAGCCCAATAGTGACTGTTTTTAATGAAATATTGGTCAGTTTCACCAAATTGTATTTGGTTTCCAGTGCTTCACACCCACGTCTTGTAAAACAAGCTGCTTGTAGCATCAGTCAAAAACTGCTACTGTAATTGGTAAAAACCTTCTTACTTTTTTTTAAACCACATACAGTATGTGGTCTAGATCTTGAATCAAATTCAAATCTTGAATGAGAACTGCAATCTTTCTCAACTGCAGCTACACACTATGTGGACAGAAAATGTAGTTCTGAAGTCTCCAAAAAAAAAAGGCATCACTGGCAGGCTGGCTGGCTTTGCTAATTGGAGTGGAAAGCAACTTTATCCAGATTATTTCTAAGCATGTTTAATTTAACTCAGGATGTTTTATAACGGCACCAAAACACAGAGGGGCTGGATAAAACCCTTACAGATTCTGAATCAGCAGCAACTCCCCATTAAAATTCTGTACCGAAGACAATCATTGTAGACAGTTCACCACCACCTCTATCCCACCTTGTTATTTTTAGCAAGGGTAAATTTGAGAGTGACACACACAGCAGTGAGGAGCTGAAAAAGCTGGCACTATGTGACTGGGTGCACACTCTCATGCTCAAGTGATAAAGACAACATTAAAATACATATTGGCAGCTGGAAAATCCAAATGACACTAATGGGAGAGGAACCATAAAATAACTGTTAAACCTGACAGTAGCCCAAATTCTGACTGCTGAAAAACCCACAGAAAAACATTGCAAGGGAGTTTCATTTCTGAACTAGCGAGCAGAAATGGGTGAAAAACTCTTAAAACAAAGCATAAAAACTAATAAATCTGACAATGAATTGATGTCCTACTAAAACATACAGCTAATTAAAGCTTGACATCCAACGCTAACAAGAATCTGAAAATAGACATTTGCAATAGAAGAATAGTTTGCAAGAGGCAGCGCAAAATGAATCAAGTTGCAGTTAACTAGGTTTCTACAGGTTACATTTTAATGTAAAAAATCATCCAAAATCTCCATACATTGAAAATAATGGCCTTGCTGTGACATGTCAGACTTGTGCTATTGGTGTGTAAGATTTATTTAATTTAGACTCAGTGGCCACTTCGTGAGGCACACCTGCCAATTATCTCCTCATTCACTGCTTTGCTTCCTAAGCGGCCTGAATTATTAAAGGTCCCATGGCATGAAAATGTCACTTTGAGATTTTTTTAACATTAGATTTTTAGAAATGGCGATAGGTGTAAACCGAGCCCTGGGTATCCTGCTCTGCCTTTGAGAAAATGAAAGCTCAGATGGGCCGATCTGGAATCTGCTCCTTATGAGGTCATAAGGAGGAAGGTTACCTCCCCTTTCTCTGCTTTGCCTGCCCAGAGAATTTGGCCCGCCCATGAGAGAGAGACATCATGGCTTTCAAATGAGCAAAGTTGGTCAGGGCCACACCCCCACCCTCCACCTTGCCCCCCCCTCTCTCCTCCTCAATAGCTACAGACACAGAAATGGCACATACTAAGGAAAGCTCATTGTGGGACTGGCTCTAGTGGCTGTAATTCTGCACCAAGGCTGAATTTCGGGAAAGAGACTTCAGATACAGTATTAGGGGACGATTAAGGTCTATATAAAAGCATCCAAAGAGCACCATGTCATGGGACCTTTAAAGGAAGTGATTTAAAATTGCTGTATACGCTCTTTAATTTAGGAATTAATGCTGACTTGATAGTATCACACATTTACTGCAGATTTTTAACAAAAGTCACCATAATATTCCTGGAAGCATCCAGAGACATCACCCTGCTGGAAGTACGCATTTAAAAAGGGTAAACTTAGTCAGCAACAATGCTTTGGTGCTGTGAGATTCAGATGATTTGGTTTAGATTTTTCACATGACCACTTTAGTCTGATCTTGGCATTAGCTGAAAGGAATGGTACCCAGCATGGTCTCGTGTTGCTGTAGCCCGCCTCCTTTCAAGGCTGAATGAGCTGTGCATTCAGATGCCCTTCAGCTGGCCACTGTTGTACCATGCTGTTATTTGCCTGTTTGTGTCCTTCCTGTTATTTTAGAGAAGTCTGACAGTGTAAGTGCAGCTGTTTCTGAGCTGATTAAAACACCATCTGGAATCGAGAATTGTACAAACTTACTTACATCCAGCATCTCACCCATTCTTTAGCCAAACAGTAACGGAACCTGTTGACTGAATGCTTCATGCACTCTGTGGAGTTTGCTGTAAGAAGCACGTTTGACAACTCTGCAACAAGTTGCACATATAAGCACCCACAAATACATCTGGAAATCATTACATTCAACTGACTGGCAATACACCTCAGAACTTTGGTGCCAATAAAGCGGCCAATGTAGTTCTGTAGATCTGTATTCATCTACTCATCATTTAGCCTATAAAATGTCAGAAAATGATGAAAAATGCCCTTCATGTTTTTCTACAGCCCAAGGTGACGTATGTATGTATGTATGTATGTATGTATGTATGTATGTATGTATGTATATATGTATATATATATATATATATATATAGACAAGTAAATTAATCGTTTCAGTTTGACTGTGAACACAGGTTAAAGTGCTCATATTATGCTCATTTTCAGGTTCATAATTGTATTTAGAGGTTGTACCAGAATATGTTTATGTCAAGGTTTTAACCTGACACGGATACTGACCGTTTTGCAGGTTATGGAACACCATTATCTCTTTTATGATACAACGACCACGTAAGTTTTCTCATCTCTATATATACCATGGCAACAAGAGCAACAATTTTCACCTGATGCATGACTGACCACTCTTTTAGACCACAGTAATTGCTTTACATAACCATCTGTATGCAGATGTTGATAATGATGCAGATGAATAAATCAGTGTGCCACCTATATAGGTTCTCTGTGACATATCATGCTGCTTTCTCTGGTGTGAGGCGGAATTATTGGTTGAGCCGAAATCAG